>NC_056736.1:263935586-264228086 GCF_019279795.1 Protopterus annectens | reverse complement strand
TTTCCACCCCATTGCTATCCTGCCTCCCATCTCTAAACTCCTTAAAAAGTGTATCCAACTTCAACTCCTACCACATCTCTTAGATAATCACCTACTAACTCCCACAGAACATGGATTCAGACCAAATCACAGCACTATGACAGCCCTCCTCTCCTTCCTTGAAACTATTAACAAAGCCTGGGACTCTGGTCTATTTGTCTCTACCCTATTACTAGACCTCTCTAAGGCCTTCAACACTATCTCACACAGCCTGCTTTTAACTAAACTCTCAAAACTTAACCTATCTCCTTCATCTTTGAACTGGTTCTCCAGCTACCTATCCTATAGATTTCAAGCAGTAAAATGGAAAAAGGCCACCTCATCATTTCTTAATACCCCAACCAGAGTTTCCAAGGTTCCATATTGGGTCCCCTCCTCTTTAATATATTTATAAATGACTTCCGCAACTCTATCCCTTTCTCAAACATCATCCAATATGCAGATGATTCAACTATTATCTGCTCTGCCACATCTATCCCTACACTTCTAAAGCTTACTCAAGATGCTTTTTCAACCACTGAGCAATGGATGAAAAGAAATCACCTAGCACTCAATGTCTCTAAAACCAAACTAATGGTTTTTACACCCTCTAAAGTCACCTCCCTCGATATAAACACTTTCTCTATTACTAGTCAAAATAACACACCTCTGTAACTGGTTTCAGAGACCAAATTTCTCGGGGTCCAAATTGACAACCAGCTCAAATTCAACTCCCATTTACAACTAAATATCAAAAAAACACATCAAAAACTAGGTATGCTCTATTGACAAAATTATTACCTTACTTCTGCCACCAAAATTACTCTCTCTACTTCCTTTCTTATCCCCTCCCTTCTCTATGGAGCTCCACTTCTAACTAATCTACAGACCTCTCTGAAAACACAACTTTCCTCTTGCTACAACAAAATTGCCAAGTTTGCCACCAGCCATAAGTCCTCTACCCACAATTGCTCCTCTCTCCAAAAACTAAAATGGCTAGAACTACCCAATCTTCTCACCTATACTCAACTAACTCTTGCACACAAACTGATTTTCAACCCCTCTCTCTGTCCCTCCCTTTCTTCTGCCTTTAAAATGCACCTACCTGGTAGAATATTAAGGTCTAATAACCAAAATCTATTAGAAGTGTACAAGCCAACTCATCCCCCATACAAAAATCTTCTATCCTATGGTCTGGCTCGCCTCTGGAACTCCCTGCCACCATCCATTCGTATCAGCTCTAACCGTTTTACTTTTAAAAAATCTCTTCATTCTCATCTAGTATCCCTCTGGGAATGCTCTTGCTCCCACCCCATATAACTAGCACTGGCATTTCCCATCTTCCTTACTTCCCCTGATTACACCAGCATTTCTCTGTTTCATTACTCCTAACTCATACATTCTTATTATTATGATATCTGCATGAATATTATTATGATATTTGCATGACTATATGATGCTGCTCATTTAAGTGTTTGAATCCTAGGACAAAATGACTTCTAAATATTTACTTTGCACTATTCCTTTTTTAGTTTGTATCATCTGTTAGTTTCAATCACTACTTTGTATTAGTTGTAAAGTTTGTGTACTATTTGTTATTGTTTGCTTGAATTGTTTTTTTAAAATTGTATAATTATCATTCATATTTTTTACATTTGTATAATTATCATTCATAACCTACTGTAACCTTGATTGTTTGGAGCTTTTCTCCCCAGGACTCCATTGAAAACGGGTTCATTTTGGCCCAATGGACTATCCTGGTAAACCAACTGCAAATAAATAAATAAATAAATAAAAGTTGACAATGTTAGCCTGAGTCAATAAAAAGTGAAGACCAGAAATAAATTAGTATTGTTAGTGTTTGCTAAGAGAAGGAAAGAGACTAGAGATGTCTACTGAGATTATTAGATTGTGAGTGTGGTTGTGGGGAGGGGGGGTTGAGTAGATAAAATAGTTTTGGGTGAATTACCCTGGGCTGGAGCAAGAGCATAGCCATGAGTTTACCAGATAGGCTCTTACCCACCATTTCCATTTAGTCATACAGTCAGCTGAATCACCACTGCTTATAAACTAGTATCATCCTTTATCACAATGGATTCCCAAACTGCTTTAATCTCTTCCTTATCTAGTCTCACAGCTTTATGTATACTGAGAATACTCTCAAATGCTTCGCATTTGGCAGAATGCTCCAAGTTTAGCTTATGAATATTTGTCCATACCAGTTGCTATAATGGTTAAGGTCTCCGCCTCCCATGTGCAAGGTACAAGGTTTGATTCCGGCCGCCAACCAATGCTTGCTTGGAGTTTGCATATTCTCCCTGTGTTTCTGTGGGGTTTTCATTTGAAATTCACCTAAGAATGAAGCTGTGGGCAGCAGCACAGACTATACATGACCCCCTACAGGGGTTGTACAGACTAACCTTTTTGGGTATCTACTGTGATGCACAGTATCCTCAAGATGGGAAAACATGGATCACAGACTGTGGTCCATGGCAGAGCTAGCCACTCGACAGTGTAAAAATATGTCTCAAAGAGCTCTGCTTGTGTTGACTAATGATACCAAAAATGGGCATGGGTATTTTCAGGTGGTAAGTGGGTTGAGGACTTGGACTACTCTTACCTATTCCAGGGATCCATGCTAATGGCGGAAGAGGTGTATGTGCCCACTATCCCAAGAAAGCTGATTTAGGCATTCCTATAGTGGTTCCAAGTCCTATGTACAAGGACCCAATGTCTCAGGTACACAGCGTTAGATATTACAGAGGTGTTCACAATGGGACTGGGTGTGCATCAGTGTTCAGCTCTGAGCCCACTGTTGTTCATATTGGTGATGGACTACACTAGCAAACAGTTCAGAGGGGACTGATCAACAAAGTTGCTGTATGCAGGCGATGAGGCATTACAGTCAGCAAATGGTAGGGGAATGGAATGCAAAACTGAAGGCACATGAGATGAAACTCAGTACAGATAAGACAGTTGCAATGGCAGCAAATGAGGGAAATCCAGAGATGATGAAAACTGAGATAGAAGGAGAAACAGTGGAACAGATTAACAGCTTCAAATATCTGTAGGATGGTTGAAGAAAAGGGATATCTAAACGAGGCAGTCGAAGCTAGAATCAGAGGGGCTGTTGCCAACTGTCACAGAGTGTCAAGGGAAGTATATGACAAAAAAATGGCAAAAAAGATGAAAAGTAAGGTGTAGAAGACCAATGCTACTGTATAGTACAGAAACCTGGGCAGTACAGACAGAGAAGCTGAGGAAGCTAGAGGTAATGGAAATGAAATGCCTGAGGTGGGTGATAGGATGCACACTGTGGGACAGGTAAAGAAATGAGGATATAAGAACAGAAGGCAAAGTAGCTCCAATTACAGAAAAGGTTGAAAAGAACAGATTATGGTGGTTTGGGCACATGTGCATGAAAGCAGGAGACAATCTGGTGAAGAAGATTTGGGACAGACAAGAAGAAGGCAAAGGGAAACTAGGGCATCTAGCAAAGGGGTGGATGGTTTGTGTGAAAGACCTGCAACAGTCAAGCATGAGTACTGAAGAAAGTAAGAGAGTGACAATGAATAGGGAGAGATGATGAAAAGTGACATGACACCCCAAACAGATATAGAAAATGGGAAAAGGGAGGCTCATGATGGTGATGATACTGATGATTTGTCTACTACACTGTTCCATTTTGACCTTATACAACTCTGATTTCTTCTTGCACTGGCTCCACTGTAGAGTGTGTGTGTGTGTGTGTGTGTGTGTGTGTGTGTGTGTGTGTGTGTGTGTGTGTGTGTGTGTGTGTGTGTGTGTGTGTGCGTGCGTGCGTGCGTGTGTGTGTGTGTGTGTGTGTGTGTACGAGTGTAATTGTGTTTGTGCTCACATTTGGACAGGGAGCATTGCTCTACCTGTTAACTTAACTGTCCCCATTTTTGCAAAATGTCTTGGATTTTGTCTCATATATTTGTTTTGTCCCTCATACTATTTTTTTTCATTTTCTTGTAAAACTGTGATAAGCATAAAGTGGTGTTACACTCCCGATTATGTTGTCCTTTAAATGAGGTGTCAAACCAAGGTCCCATCTGCTCAAGTTGGTGGTAGCTCGAGTGGATGTAAAAGATCCCACAGCTCCTAACAAAAAATTAGGGGTCCTTTATTGTACACAATTTACATTATTTATATTATGTACATTAGTTACATTATTTATATTCTTTACATATAATGTAATTTCAGTTTTCTCCTTTTTTCTAAATATATAACACTAAAACTCATAAAAATCAAGGTATTATTCCCCCACTCTTTTTGCTACAACCACATTCTTATTTTTAATATTACAGCCACTTTTCCACTTTTTATTAAATAAGACTTCTTCACCCTAGTTTCCCATTTATTCCAAATTACCCCAAATATAATTTTATCTAATTTTCAGCTATTTTTATTTTATCTTTAATCCTATAAAATCCATCCATCTTTGTATACTCCTCAAAGAAAAAGACTCAAAAACGTATTCTATAATCTCTTTCCCCTTTCACACTCTAGGAAAACATGTTCCGTTATTTCTGTTTCATCACAAAATATACATATATAAAAAATAACAATGAAGCAAACCACCAGGAAATGAATGCTCCTAAGCTAGCCACATACAAAAGTGCTAATAAAATAAACGATATAGCCAAGGAGCAAACCTAAGCAGAATAAAGTCATGAACATCAGAAGGATGAGGCTTTGACAGCAGGTAAAATAAGTCCATAAACAGCATGTTCCATGTAAAAAATCCAGTGAGCATTTATTAAGTATACAAGACAGCTAAGCATTTTCGCCAACAGGCTAGACCATTAACAAAGAATCAAGCCATTGCGCCCCCTTTTTATATAAAACATACTAATTAGTTATGCAAATAATCAGTGACATCATTTCCTACACTTAAAATGAATTAAATTAAATTAAAACTAATGAAAAAACATATAATCATATGTCCTAAAAACTAAATAAGACATTAAATCATCACTATTAAGAAATATTAAAATGTTTTAAGACTAAAGAAGAATATTTTTTTTTATATAAAAAACATGTATCAAATTATCTCACAACTAATCTCCTGTTTTTTAGAACAGGTTTTAAGGAAATCTTATCATTCAGACCTGGGCTGACATGTGCCTTAAGTCTGATAATCCATTTTATTTCAATTCTTTTGGTGTAATTTCTGACATCACCTCCCCTCATATTGGGGGTATTCACCTGGATAACCATAAACCTAGAAGTATGCAGGGTATCTGTTTCAAGGACATGTTTAGACAAAGCACTGGTACTAGACCTAATACGTATTTGATATAGATGTTCCCTTACCCTGTCCCTAAGCCTTAGGTCGGTTTTGCCAACATAGAAGGCAGGACAGCGGGTACATAGGGCAAGGTAAACAACATGTTCAGTATTACAATTAGCCACCACATCAAAAACATAACAATAAGACGTGACTGGGTGAACAAACATACTATGGTTACAGATATGAGTACAAAAATTACAATTGTTACAGGGAGATGTACCTTTATATTCAGAACCATTGCTATGAACTTCTATGGCTCTTGGATAGCACAAAATTCTATATAAGTTCTTCTTGTTCTTAAATAAAAATTGAGGGTTAAGGTTTCAGAAATTTGTGATTTTCTACAAACATTTTATAGATCTCTTCCTCCTATGGACAGGGAGTAAGAGTGAACTGGACATCTCCTTTGATGAAGTCAATTCCCTCACAGATTATCTGAAATTCAGTATGGTAGAATCTACTTATAGGATTACTTTTTTAGATGTTTTTTATAGAGAGGTTGAGTACTGGCAAACTGAATACTGATGTTCATAGGAAGTTCTGTTACAGGAACACATTATTACATAGAGGGAGTATGCACCCGAAATATGTCTTTAACAACATTATTAAACGACAAGCAATCAGAGCATCTAGGCTTAACCCTACACAAAAGGGATATGAAAATGAATTGATGGATTTAAAAGGTAGATTGTTAGCCAGGTGATATAAGGCTGATGAGGTCTCTAATGGATTTCAAGGTATTGAACATTATAGAAATGATATAGCTTGCCCATATTTCTCTGATATGGGCAGCAGTACATACTCTAGTAGATCAGACTCAACATTAGTAGTTAGTCATACTAATTCTGCTCAGAAATTCCCTTTGTTTTTTACACATGATTTTGATAATGTCAAAGAGATTATTTATAAACACTGGGGGGTCTTGACTGTCAAAACAGATCGGAAGTTTCGTGACACAATGTATGAGCATATTTATGCTATAACTAAAAATAAAATGAAAATGCTCTCGCTAAACACATTCATTTAAATAATGGTCATACATTCTCTATTCAAGCAATAGATCAACTACTGCCTGATATTAGGGGGGGTCCTAACACTTTACTGCTAGAGGTTCGTGAACTAGAATGGCAGTTAGCTTTGGATGCTTTTACTCATCCTGGCTTGAACGACAATTGTAACATTGCTTGCCTGTTGAAATTAAAAAGCCTCATGAGATGAATTAACAGATTCCTTTGATGATGTATTTGGTTATTCTTGATTAATTACAACTTTCCAAAATATATTAGGGTTATGTATATATATATATATATATATATATATATATATATATATATATATATATATATATATATATATATATATATATATATATATATATAGATGTTTTGTACGTTTACATCTTGTATTTTGGTTGTTGGTGATCTTTCTATATGTGAGATCATAATATGAATGAAACCAAAAATGTATTGGTTAGTTAGTGTATGATGTATCACCAACTAAATACAGGTTACCCATATGGTTTTTAATGCATGCGTTATTTACACTAGTAAGCGGTTTCTATTTATTCTCATTTTTATATTGTAGTATGGTGGTAATGATTACCTGTGGTGACATGTAATAAGTTTATTTATGTACCAATTTTTACACTGTTGTTGGCACTTGTTATAATTGATTTAGTTTTTATGTTTGACTTAGTACCTATTTCTTTAAAAATTTTATCTACACTAATTGGCCGATGTAACCATAGGACATTAGGTACCAGCCTTTTTAAATAAACTGTAACATTGTGTTTGTTTAATGTTATTTCTGAGAAAGTTACTCTATAAGGGTGATGAAAACGTGTCGAGTTTAACAATAAACTGTGTTACATTAAAGTATTTCGCTAGTGGCTGTTGGACATCCTTTTTACTGGTTCTGATGAAAACGTGTTGAGTTTAACAATAAACTGTGTTACATTAAAGTATTTCGCTAGTGGCTGTTGGACATCCTTTTTACTGGTTCGTTCACTTCTTATTGTTATGTTTTTGATGTGGTGGCTAATTGTAATGCTGAGCATGTTGTTTACCTTGCCCTATATACCCGCTGTCCTGCCTTCTATGTTGGCAAAACCAACAGAAGGCTTAGGGACAGGGTAAGTGAATACCTATATCAAATATGTATTAGGTCTAGTACCAATACTTTGTCTAAACATGTCCTTGAAACAGATACCTTTGCATACTTTTAAGTTTATGGTTCTCCAGGTGAATATCCTCAATATGAGGGGAGGTGATGTCAGAAATTACACCGAAAGAATTGAAATAAAATGGATTATCAGACTTAAGGCACATGTCAGCCCAGGTCTGAATGATAAGATTTCCTTAAAACCTGTTCTAAAAAACAGGAGATTAGTTGTGAGATAATTTGATAAATGTTTTTTATATAAAAATGTTGTTCTTCTTTAGTCTTAAAACATGTTGATATTCCTTAATAGTGATGATTTAATGTCTTATTTAGTTTTTAGGACATATGATTATATGTTTTTTCATTAGTTTTAATTTAATTTAATTCATTTTAAGTGTAGGAAATGATGTCACTGATTATTTGCATAACTAATTAGTATGTTTTATATAAAAAGGGGGAGTTATGACTTGAATTTTTGTTAATGGTCTGAGGAAGTCTGTTGGCGAAAACGCTTACCTGTCTTGTATACTTAATAAATGCTCATTGGATTTTTTACATGGAACGTGCTGTTTATGGACTTATTTTACCTGCTGTCAAAGCCTCGTCCTTCTGATGTTCATGACTTTATTCTGCTTAGGTTTGCTCCTTGGCTATATCGTTTATTTTATTAACACAAAATATACATAATTTTTGCAAATGAACTTTATATAAAGCATATAACTTTTAACAGGTAGCTTGTTTATATATAATGTCCACAAAACATCTTGACACAGTTGCATGCACTGAATCTGCATTTTCAATGCCATTACTAAATCCTTCCCAAGCATTTATCAAATAACACCTATTATTAATATATTTATACCCGAACTGGGTGGAGTTTAGAGTTGGGATATTACCAATGTCTTTGTATATAAGTTCCATGATGATACATTCCATGGCCTTGCAGACCAGGCACGTCAGGCTAATGGGGCTGTAGTTTCTGGGGTCCATGGTGGACCCCCCTAAATAATCAGCCCTACAAATTTTTGAACCCAGGACCCTGCACACCATAGCCACAGCAATTTACTACTAACCCATCTGATATACTGTTTATTCTTTTATTTACAAACCAGAAATGCCCTTCATCTTTACATATTCTGCATTCTTTTTTGCATTTATTCATTATGTGAACCTGATCCCTACATTGTTTACAGCTAATAGAGAAATACACATATACATATAAATATATGGGGATTTACAAGCCAGTGCATTTCTTTGTGCCGGTCCCAAGCCCAGATAAATGGGGAAGGTTGCATCAGGAAGGGCATCTGGCATAAAATTTTGCCAAATCATACATGCAGACAACAATACAGAAATACATACTGGATCGGTCGAGGCCCAGTTTAATGACTGCCACCAGTACTGTTGGCCAACAGGGTGCTGGCGGAAATTGGACTACTGTTGGCCAAAGGACGAGAAGAGGGGGAGGGCATGCCCAAAGGGAGGTAAAGGCTGGGACTGTGATAGTGAGGATCAGAACTTTGAATGTTGGCAGTATGACTGGTATAGGGAGAAAGCTAGCTGATATGATGGACCGAAGGAAGGTTGGTATATTGTGTGTGCAAGAGACCAGATGGAAGGGGAGCAAGGCTAGGTGTATTGGAGGTGGTTTCAAATTGTTTTATCATGGTGTGGATGGCAGGAGAAATGGTGTAGGCATTATCCTGAAGGAACAGTATGCTGAGAGTGTTTTGGAGGTGAAAAGTGTGTTGGATAGAGTGATGCTTATGAAGCTGGAAATTGATGGTGTAATGATGAATGTTGTTAGTGCATGTGCTCCACAAGTTGTGTGTATGATGGATGAGAAGGAAAAATTTTGGAGCGAGTTGCATGAAGTGGTGATGACTGTACCCAAGGGTGAGAGACTGGTGATTGGAGCAGATTTCAATGGGCATGTTGGTGAAGGGAACAGAGGGAATGAGGAAGTGATGGGTAGGTATGGTGTTAAGCAAAGGAATGCAGAAGGTCAGATGGTAGTGGATTTTGCGAAAAGGATGGACATGGCTGTGATGAATACATATTTTAACAAGAGGGAGTAGCATAGAGTGACATACAAGAGTGGAGGAAGATGCACACAGGTGGATTATATCTTATGTAGAAGGGCCAGTCTGAAGGAGATTGGAGACTGTAAAGTGGTAGCAGGGGAAAGTGTAGTTAGGCAGCATAGGATGGTGGTCTGTAGGATGACATTGGTGATCAAGAAGAGGAAGATGAGTGTGAGGGCTGCACCAAGGATCAAATGATGGAAATTGAAAAAGGGTAATTGTGAGGTGATGTTCAGGGAAGAGTTAAGACAGGCACTGGGTGGCAGTGAAGAGTTACCAAATAGCTGGGTAACTACAGCAGAGCTAGTAAGAGAGATGGCTAGAAAGGTGCTTGGTGTGACATCTGGAAAGAGGAAGGAGGACAAGGAGACCTGGTGGTGGAATGAAGAAGTACAGGAGAGTATACAGAGAAAGAAGTTGGCGAAGAAGAAGTGGGATGGTCAAAGAGATGAAGAAAGTAGGCAAGAGTATAAGGAGATGAGGTGCATGGCAAAGAGAGAGGTGGTGAAAGCTAAGGATAAGGCGTATGAAGAGTTGTATAAATGTTTGGACACTAAGGAGAGAGAATAGGACCTGTACCGATTGGCTGGACAGAGGGACCAAGCTAGTAAAGATGTGCAGCAGGTAAGGGTGATAAAGGATAATGAGGGAAATGTACTCACAAGCAAAGAGAGTGTGTTGAGTAGATGGAAAGAGTACTTTGAGGGGCTGATGAATGAAGAGAATGAGAGGGAGAGAAGGTTGGATGATGTGCGGATAGTGAATCATGAAGTGCAGTGGATTAGCAAGGAGGAAGTAAGGATAGCTATGAAGAGGACAAAGAATGGAAAGGCTGTTGGTCCAGATGACATACATGTGGAAGCATGCAGGTGTTTAGGTGAAATGGTAGTAGAGTTTTTAACTAGATTGTTTAATGAAATCTTGGAAAGTGAGAGGATGCCTGAGGAATGGAGAAAAAGTGTTTTGGTACCGAATTGTAAGAATAAGGGTGATGTGCAGAGCTGTAGTAACTGCAGAGGGATTAAACTGATCAGTCACAGCATGAAGTTATGGGAAAGAGTAGTGGAAGCTAGGTTAAGAAGGGAGGTGATGATTAGTGATCAGCAGTATGGTTTCATGCCAGGAAAAAGCACTACAGATATGATATTTGCTCTGAGAGTGTTGATGGAGAAGTACAGAGAAGGTCAGAAGGAGTTGCATTGTGTCTTTGTGGATTTAGAAAAAGCATATGGCAGGATGCCTA
Source organism: Protopterus annectens (assembly GCF_019279795.1). Taxonomy (NCBI): domain Eukaryota; kingdom Metazoa; phylum Chordata; order Ceratodontiformes; family Protopteridae; genus Protopterus; species Protopterus annectens. The sequence continues at coordinate 264,217,264 of NC_056736.1, read as the reverse complement.
GAGAGGAGTTGTGGTATTGTATGAGGAAGTCGGGAGTGTCAGAGAAGTATGTAAGAATGGTACAGGATATGTACGAGGGTAGTGTGACAGTGGTGAAGTCTGCGGTGGGAGTGACGGATGCGTTTAAAGTGGAGGTGGGATTACATCAAGGATCAGCTCTGAGTCCTTTCTTATTTGCAATGGTGACGGACAGGTTGACAGACGAGTTCAGACAGGAGTCCCCGTGGAATATTATGTTTCTAGATGACATTGTGATCTGTAGTGAGAGTAGGGAACAGGTGGAGGAGATCAAACTGAACGACAGGAACCAAGCAGCAAACAGCAAAAAAAAACAACAAGAAACCAGTTCCACCAAAGGATTTAATGCACACTGAAAAACTTTCTCTGACGTCTCGGCCAAAGCCTTCAAGGAGAATAAAACACATGTATAACATAACACTATATATACACACCTTCAATAAAATAATTAAACAATTAATTAATTAGAAAACATTCTAACAAGATAAAGTTTTCCAACTGAGCTCTTCATTCTATGCTCTAGAGAGAAGAGGAATGAAGGTCAGCAGGACAAAGACAGAATATATGTGTCTGAATGAGGGGGAGGATAGAGGAATGGTGAGGATGCATGGAGTAATGGTGGAAAAGGTGGATGAGTTTAAGTACTTGGGATCAACAGTTCAGAGTAATGGTGAGTGTGGAAGAGAGGTGAAGAAGAGAGTACAGGCAGGATGGAGTGGGTGGAGAAGAGTGTCAGAAGTGATTTGTGACAGACGAGTACCAGTAAGAGTGAAAGGGAAGGTCTACAAGAGGGTAGTGAGACCAGCTATGTTATATAGGTTGGAGGCAGTGGCACTGACAAAAAGGCAGGAGTCAGAGCTTGACGTGGCAGAGTTGAAGATGTTAAGATTTGCACTGGGTGTGACAAGGATGGACAGGATTAGGAATAAGTATATTAGAGGGTCAGCCCAGGTTGGAAGGTTTGGAGACAAAGCCAGGGAGGCAAGATTACCTTGGTTTAGACATGTGCTGAGGAGGGATGCAGAGTATATTGGGAAAAAGATGCTAAGAAAGAAGCTGCCAGGTAACAGAAAAAGAGGGAAGTCTAAGATAAGGGTTATGGATGTGGTGAGAGAGGATGTGCAGGTGGCTGGTGTTACAGAGCAAGATGCAGAGGACAGGAAGAAATAGAAACAGTTAATCTGCTGTGGTGACCCCTAACGGGAGCAGACGAAAGAAGAAGAAAAAAAAAATATATATATATATATATATATATATATATATATATATATAGATATATATAGATATATACATATATATATATATATATATATATATATATATATATATATATATATATATATATATATATATCTTTATATATATGTGTGTGTGTGTGGGTGTGTATATATATATATATATATATATATATATATATATATATATATATATATATAAGTACCCCTATGACCATCAATATGATTTGCATTAAGTACAGGCTGAACAGTTGTTGAAATTGCTCATAAACCCATTTTTTGAAATTCCTTGTCCAGAAAAAAATAAAACCAGTCCAAGGAAAGTAATCTTTCTTATGTTCATGGGGAAACAAAAATGTACTCTTCAAACCTTCTGACTCAGATGTTAAGTCACAAAATGTTCCTTTTTTAAATTAATTATCTTATGCCCTTTGCTTCAGAGTCTAAAGCTAAAACAAGATTGTCCCAAACATCTATAGTCTCTACCTTCTTTTTTGTTATATGGACCAAAATCTTTTTTTTATTTTTCGAATAAAGTTAGCACTACCTTTAAATTCTGTAACTGCATCTGCAAAACTTCTACCAGTTCACCTCTTTCCATCTTCAGTCTCCACCTTTCCAGTAACTGCCTCATTTTCTAATGAAAGCACTCTGCCCAGTACTTCCAACAATAAAATTGAGTCCTCTTCTGACTCTTCCTTATTTAATAATGAAACAAGCTTATTTATTTATTTATGTATTTATTTATTTAACATTTGCTTACTGGGAATGTTAGACTGGGACAGAGCCCATTTTCAGGGGAGGCCTGGGGATAAATGCTCCAAAAGCATGTCTTTGGATTTATCATCCACAAAACCACTGGACACCACTTCTGTCACAAACACTTCCTCATATTCGATAGCTGACTATTTGCAACATCCACACCTTCATTTTCTACTGAAATTTTATTCTCCAAATTATAAAAACAACAGTATCACAAACACATTTTTCCTCCTCCTCTCAATTTCTACAGGATGCCTCCACACCAGGACTGTAAAAAGGAAATGTGATCTCAAAAACACCCCCACTCAAAAAGAGTAGGAGGAGTTTTCTAATGCCTGGCCAAATTTCCTGTAGTAGTTTAAATACCACCAATGGTCTCCCTCGAAAAGTGGTCAGTAGCCTAGTCAGACTAACCCGGTCAACAAAGGATAAATAAATAAATAAAAAATAGTTATTCATATCCCCTAGAAAATGCTTGTTAAACCAAAGTTTGTTTTTTAAGCAAATTTCTAAGTATATAAGATTTTGGGTCTTTGTCTCTGATTTTTAAGCTAAGAAGTTGAGAGGGTAATGGGAGGACAATGGGTTTCACTGCCTGGTTCTGACTGCAATAGACTGAGAAAAAATTGTGTATTATTTATGTATTTATTCATTCATTTCATTAGAAGTAGACATCTGAGATATGCACAGTCATATCAGAAGCTGTTATTGAAAGTCACATCTGTGAGAGAGAGAGAGAGAGTGTGTGTGTGTGTGTGTGTGTGTGTGTGTGTGTGTGTGTGTGTGTGTGTGTGTGTGCGTGTCTGTGTGTGTGTGTGCAGTTCTTAAATATCAGTGATTTTTGCCTCATGTTTTTGGCCTGTTCCTCATACAATTTTATGGTTTTATTTAACATTGTTGTACACTGTATACACTAAATAATGATAGACATTTGAGTTTCAGATTTCATAGCCTTCAGAAAATGAATGCTAATCCAAAAAGTGCTATACTATAAACCTTCTACATATATAAGATCAGTATTTACAATCTGTCCTTCAGCTTGGTCCTTTGTCCCTGATTCTTGAATTAAGAGGTTGGGAAGGCGTGGGGGAGTTAAGGGTGGCCACGGTGGTGCAGTGGTTAGCATTGTCGCCTCACAGCAAGAGGTTCTCCGGTTCGATCCTCGGCTGGGGTGCCTTCTGTGCGGAGTCTGCATCTCCTCCCTGTGGTCGCGTGGGTTTCCTCTGGGTGCTCCGGTTTCCTCCCACATCCCAAAGACATGCAGTAGGTGGATTGGACACTCTAAATTGGCCCTAGGTGTGAGTGTGTGTGTATGTGTGCCTTCTGTGGAAGGTTGGGCGCCAGGCTGGCAACTCGACACTGTAAAACTCCACTGCCAATCATGAGCGGACAGGTGATCCGCTGTGGCGACCCCTAACAGGGAAAAGCCGAAAGAAGAAGAAGGCATGGGGGGGGGGGTTAAAGTGGGTTGCACTGTGTGATTCTGATGATAGAAGGCTGAGATACATTTCTAGATCATTACATATTTCTTCATTCATTTGATCCCAAGCAATCATCTGAGATATATACAGTCATACTGGGACTGTTATTGATGATCACATCTGTGTACAAAGCTTCTGTAATGTTGTGATAAGCAGGAGGGACACATATTTAGTTAAGTGGCAATACATTTTTGTAATGCTGCTCTGATTATGTATCTTATGGAACTAAAATGAGAAAATCATTGCTTTTTTCCTAGGGAAGTAACATATTGCATAAAATGTGGCCCAGATGGTGGCTGTGTGTGACTTGATTAGAAATGCTTAAACCTCTGCTTCACTACCAGGCCGGGGTATCTTCTCTGTTTTTATTTATTTAATTATAGCCTAAATGTGTGTTTAATGAAAGTTTCACAATTATGCGGACAAATAAAAATAAATATTACTTCATCTAACTAAACTATAGTTACATCTGGCATGTACAGTAAGCCAAGAAAACATTTATGCATTTTTTTACAGGACAGTAAGGATACATTTGTCTAGTACAGCTGCATCTGTTAACACCACAAGGGTCCTAATGGTATAGGTTATGCTTGCCAGAGTAAATTAACCCATTCATGCCCCCGCCCCCAGGAGGATGAATTTACACATATGTAAATGTTGAGTGCTATGACTTTTAACTTTCTGCTTTGTTTTTCATAGTCCCGTGCTATGATTATGAAAGGTGAGAGGTTGAGATGTACGATATTGTGGCAGTGTAGTAATGGCTCATGTTTACTGACAATCCTCTACTTCTATGACATAATGAGTCCTCCTGTGAGAGATGCACATATTTATTTAAACTGGAGGCTAATGTATCCATACCACCTAGTGACAGTTAACAGCAACACACTTTGCTGAGGTACTTAAAAATATTCTTGCCTAAATCTTGTAGGCACCCATCTAGAAAACCTCAGCCACTTAGAAACACTTCTGCAACTGTCTTTACTCTTTCAACAAAGCCTCCCTCAGATGACAATCACTGTGACTGCAAGCCTGGAATCTTAAAGTTATCAAGGCTTAAAGAAAACTCTAGTAAAGTTCTTGTAAAGTTCTTCTTATTGAAAGCTCCACTGTGAGACATGCAGACATTGCACTTACTATAGTAGAAACGAAGTTAAGACTGACCTGCCTACTGGTTGCTAAAATTAGGGACATCACTATGACCTTTACAACCCTCTGTTGTCCCAAATACAAATACAAGCTTGTACTTGTCTATAAAGAAGAAAATGGCCTTAGGCTTTTCACCCTAAAGGAGCTGCAGAGAAATATTACTAAGCCCTCCACATATGTCTCCAAGGAAGGCAAAACCCAAGTTTTGGGCAGCATTCTACCTTCACTGAAAGTGGTGTCGACATTCAAACACAAAATAATTAGCTGTATTAATTGGCAGGTTATTTGGCATCATTCCAATGGTTCAAATGTGTATCCTTGTGATGATATGGCCAACAGCTCTCCTGCTTTTCCATAAATCAGCTTCATCTTTTACCTCATGCCTTTTGCATACTGGCTAAAACCTCTGTTGTCCCCAAAGTGTAATTTTTAGGTCAAATTTGACTTATGAATATCCTCATATACAAAATTACAGACCAAACAACATTAAGGTAGCACTGCTCAATGCTACAAGTTTAAACAATAAAATATCAGAATCTGTGGCCATCTTTACACTCAGATTAATTTGCATTTGTGTAGTAACTGACATAATCCTTATCTGGGTTTAGTGTTTTGTCATGTATTTCAGATCTACTTGGAGTTTAGGGCATCAGTATCTGTGTTTTTTCATAGCTCTAAAGTCTTGATTCATATCCTACTTAATACCAACAAGAAATTTATTGAGTCCTAGTCACACAGAGCAAAGCCAACTATTATATCATTGTCAATTATAGACCCTCTCAGGTCATGATAAATAAGTCAAATTGAAAAGCTTACCAATGATAAAAATAGGGATGCAGTTCTAAGCTTTGGACCTATAGATTTTGAAAGCATTTCTGCTCCAGTTTTGATTGTTAGGGGACTGCCAGTGAAATAATGGAGAAACATGACTTGGGTGAACAAGTTATGATGCAAAATGTAAGCATTCTAGACATAAGCAGGACAGTGCAGTCTAAGGCAAGAAGTTTATAAATAAGAGTGCTAGAAAGTTGGAGGTGGAGTGCTTAGGATTTTTATAGAGAATGACACAGTGTTGTTCTTCTCTGAGGGACTGTCATGGAGCAGTCTATTGTATGCAATATTTTCTGAAGGTTTTGAATATTATAAGTATGAAAAGGAGAGTCTGAATAAATAAAAGACAATGGATAATTTACTGTAGTTATTTATTTATGTATTTACATTTCTGACAAGGAATTAACATCTGGGATTATGCCATTTTCTGTGGAATCCCGGAAAAGAAATGCTCCAAGTTTGCACAAAACACACAACTAAACACAGATATATGTGATGTATAAGATACATAATAATTGGGGATATATATATATATATATATATATATATATATATATATATATACTGTGGAAACTAAGAATTTAAGCTAATACAGATCACACCAACAATAACAAATTGACAGTATATACATATGTTTACACAACTATAGCTCACCTAATTTAGTGTGCATCTACTTAATAGCAACAAACATTTGGATTACACAGTCAGCTGAAAACAAATGGATATGTAGGTACAACACATTTATAAATAACATCTAGCTTTATATTACATCACAGCTGCATTTCCATTTGTGATGAAATGCTTATTTAATGCATGCTTAAATGCATGGTACTGAGATATGCTTCAAAATAAAAGGAAGGCTGTTCTAATGCTTGCCTGTGTAGTTCAAGTCATATGCATCTCCGTACCTGTTTGTGAATTTGGGAATATGCATGAAACAACCAGAAAATGATTAAAGTGCACACTAAGAGTAATGCCAGGTCATTTTTATATGTAGATTATTGGCCTTTGATCTACACACCAAAAATGTTTGACATATCTAAAAAGAGTGACTCAGCAACTGTTGTTAGCTGGCTATGCCTGTCTTAATAGGTGGTAAACTGGTTAATTACATTCAGAGTCTGCTTTAAGTAATAATGCTTCATTCATTGCCTTATTCACAGTTTCATTTCATGACTAGGGTGGATGCAGATGCAGCTTGACACATAATGTCAGTTGATCGTGACTTAATAAAGTTTTTTTCTAATCACCACTTTGGTGATATAGAAGGATAAAGCCCAGACTATGGCATTGCCAATTCAGGTCCAATTAGTGGCTCTGGTGACTGACAGAGGGGCAGGGAAGGGATGGACATCTGTGGAGGGAGTGCACTCCATGATACACTCCCTAAGGGGGTCATGGTCCAAAGAGGGGAGACACAATCAACAAATAGGGGGGGTAAGGACACAAAAAAAAAACAGACAGAAGCACAGATGAGCTGAGCCCACAGGACAGCCTTAGGAACCATGACTTTCCCCAGCAATACTGGAGTACGTCTGGGTGGTAGGAGGATTGATGGAAGACCCAGCATGGATGTTGGGGATTGAAGGTTGGACCACTATAAATGAGGTCTAAAGTGACCAAAAAATGTATTTAGCAAATAAAAAAAGGGTAGTTTTTATAGATATTAACAAACATGAAGAAACTCTGAAACATAAGAAAGCTAAGACAATGAAATGGGATCATAGTAGCTATACCTCTGGAGGTATTTATAATTTAAAAAGACATTTATTTATGCATTTGTTTATGTTTATTTATTTATTTATTGACATTTGTCTACCAGGAAAGTCTAACTGAGCACATGTACCCTTTTCCAGCAGAGGCCCAGGGAGAAAAACTCCAAGGTAGCAAATTTAATGCATTCAGTATTTACAGTAACAATTTTTTAATCCAGTTTCAGTGAATACATAGCATAATATTCAGTATAATAAAATTTGTATTGATATTCACAAACATTAACATACAAGCATTGTGTTGAGAATTTACAGTTAGTTGTATAAGATAGGTAGAAGTAATGTAAGAAATAAATTAGAGTAAGGAGCGGATAAGCAAGTTTAGGTGTTAATAAAGAAGTAGTGATGAAATGGTAATTTGGCTGTGTTAAGAAGTAGGTATAGTAGTTTAAGTACCACAATAAAGTGATGTATTAGAAGGGGATAAGCAAGTTAAGTGATTTATGTTTTAAAGGGAGGTATACAAAGGTGGTAAAGGATGAAGCAAGTTAAGTGATTTATGTTTTAAAGGGAGGTATACAAAGGTGGTAAAGGATGTTAAGAGAAGCTATGTCCCGGATAAAGAGCAGGGAGAAAAGACAGAAGTAGAGAGAAAGTCTTTTAATAATGGTTTCAAGAGATGAAGGTGTGAGTTGGTCTTGATTGATATAGGAATTTTATTCCAAGTTCTAGCTAGATTATTGGAATGGAGCAGCTCTTTGTAGTTTGTAGATGGCAAGCAGTTGCTTATCATTTAACTGAAGGAAATTATTTGGTAGATAGAATTGGATATGGTGCTAACTGCTGGGCAGGCAAATGCGGTACAGATGATTTTGTGGGTTAAGATGAGTTTGGTATAAGACAGGAGTAAGGAGGTTTGAGCCAGTTAAGTGATTTTTAGCACCAAACAGTGGTGGGTCTGCCAAGTTATTTTTGCAAACAAATCTAACAACTTTGTGAATGGGGTTAAAGTAACCAGTCAGAACCAGTGGTCACCCAAGGTATCAGAGGAGACAGTAATCAATCAGCACAATGAAGTGCAAGTTTTTTGTTTCAGGTACACTACAGGTAGTTTTGCTTAGATGCTCTCCCTGACTGGCTGCAAAACATCCTACTGGTATTCAAATAAATCAGGATGCATGATACAGTCTTGCAGCAGAATGTAATGGGTATTTGGAAGGTTAGGTCAGAACATTATACAAACCCTTACAGGCAGACCCTTTAGCAGTTCTGACTACTCTAAGAACATTAACAACAGAGGCAACTTCTAGCATTTTCAACAGAGTGGTTTCAAAAATGAGAGGGTGTATTAACCAAGACAGCTTCCCGTGGTCTTGCTAATACCTCAGAAGTATCTGTTGTTTGCTTGATGAGTGGAAATGCAATACCTTCTGATTCTCAATAAAATATAACTTATCAGATGTTCTTTGATCTAAGGAATAAACTATATTTCGAATTAAGGGCATCAATTTTATCTGAAATAAGAGGACCCATATCGTGGGCACTGTTTTTTCTCTAATGATGTTTACTAGACATTTAAATGTAAAAATATTGGAAGGTATATCTGGATTAAATGTGACCTATAACTCCTGCAGTGCCCCAGAGTTTAGAATTACCTTGTGAGAAAGATATCCATAAATTTAAACAAGGACCTAAGATTCTGAGCTATTGTAACATCAAGAAAGGTCTTCATTAAAAAGGTTTACTAAATATAATAAAGGCCGGACAATGAATGTGCTAAGTAATGATAAGTACACTGACTCTAGAGAGGTTATGTTAAATGTTAATTGCTATGCCAGAGTTTAGAAACATGTTTACAAAGCATGTAAAACTATTTATGTTTCCATGCTGGATTTGGTAACAACAGGCACAATTACTTCTGAATTAGCTAAGTATTGTAGTGTTCCAGAACCTATTGTTGTCTCATTTGTAGACAATAAACTAAATCAACTAGTGAATCTCCTTTATTTATCAATGATTCATTTACTTAATCTATTCTGCCTCTTCTATACCATCCTTTCACCTAACTATCTACAGCTTTAAGCTGATTTGAAAGTAAACTTGTCAGGACTTATTGTACAGTCCAGCTAGTCTTGGTCTATTTTATCTTATTGTTGCTGAGAATTTATTGTATTTGCTAACTCTTGTTTTATTATACTACTACCTAATTAACTGATGCTGAAACTTAGTTAATCGATGCTGAAACTTAACTGTAATTTGTTTCATTGTGTACTTAACTAATTTTGTTATATATCTGGAGGTTTACCTCTGGGCATCTGCTAAAAATGGGTTTTTTGCCCAGCCAGCCTTTTCCCAGTCAACAAATGTCAAATAAATAAATTTGATTTTGTTTAAATATGGATGTCTCAACTTTACTAGCCTCTATTGACACAAAAGCTCTATTCAGCTTTTAGACAAGATAAAGGCTTATGTTTAGCTGAATGGGTTTTGAAGGAAAGGTATGGTTTCCTCAGTAATGAAGCAGAAATTTTGATAACACTTGTGGAAATCTTTTTAGATAATTTCTTCATTTTAGTGGTATATTCGACAAACAAATTTTTGCAGTGGCAATGGTTATAATCAAAGAAAGATGGAAGGAGTACTTCTAGAAGCTTCTGAATACATAAACTCCCACAAAGTTGCACTGCCATATGTATAGCTTGCACTGAAAGAAGAAGGAAAACCCACCTGAGAAGTATGAAGTGCACCAAGGAAGCAAATCAGGGAAAGAAGCAAGCTCAGATGAAGTCATGACAAATATAATCAAAATGTTAACTTTATTAGCAAAAAATTAGTTCCTGAGGGTACTTGTCACATTATGGAAAGGCATATCATAGAAGACACTAGAACAAGCTTTCTATTGCCAGTGAACAAGAACAAAAGGGATATTCACAACTGCAGGCAGTACAATGGTATTAGGCTTCTATCACAATACATGAAAGTGAGAGAAAGGGTAACTGATAAAAAATACTCAGAGCAGTAAAAAGTAAAATGGAAGATGAGCAGTTTGGATTCACTTCAGCATGCAGTACAACTAACCTGATGTTTCCAGTGTCACAGATAATGTAGAATAAACAGGAGATGAGGAAGGAACTCTAGAGGGTCATTTCTACACTTGGAGACAGCATATGATAAGGCCCCAAGAATGATGATTTAGGCAGCCTTGAGACTGGTCAAACTCTCAGAAACAGTGGTAGAATTAGTACAGGCTATGCATAAGGACCCAATGAGACAAGTACAAACTGTTCAGACTCATATAGGGGCTTCCAGTGGGTATGTATAAGAGTTCAGCTCTGAGCCCACTTCTGTTCATACTGGTTATGGACTACACAGGTCAATAGGTCAGAGGGAACAAATCAACAAGTCTGCTGTATGCTGGTGATATGGCTCTTTGGTAAATGATAGGGGGACTGGAATACAAAACTGCAGGCACATGGGAAAGCACATGGGATGCATACACACAAGAAAATGTCTGGATGGAGCGATGATTAAAGCAGCAAGCAAAGAAGAGTAGTATTGCTGGAACTGAATTCATCCACAAGACTAGGTAGCATTTTCACTGGGTGGACCTTGCTTTTACAAAATCTCACCAAGATGAAACAAATATATAGTCTGTATTTTATATAGCATATATCATGGACAGAAATAGATTAGCCATAAAAAAGACAGCACAAATCCAAGGATTAAAAAGTGCCCAATCCTGGTAGGTGCACTGGTGCATGAATGGAAAAAAAAACTACAGTGTAGAATCCTCAAGACACGGAAACAATGGAGTTAGGCCAGGCTCAGGAGGAAGATGCCCACCCATTGTAGAAAGACGTAGTAATCCACAAACAAAAACAACAAAAACTGGCAGGGCAAAAAGAGTCATAAAGATAATAAAGTGGACTACTGAGGATAAGAAAGAAATTATGTATTGTTACTATTATGTAAGAAGCTTAGACTTTCCAAAGGGGAAGATATTTTAAAAAAATAAGAGAGAAATTAGAGGAAATAAAAATACTTGCACAAGAAAAAATGTCAAAACTTCCAAATGCAAATTTACATTCATTAATACAACAGATTCATGAAAAACATTACACAGACCAAGGAACCTTGGGCAATCTGAAAAAAGAAGCAACCATGGAAGTGTAAAAAATTGAGGAACAATATCTAGAGTTTTTGAAGGGTATAAAAAAGAAACATGGACATAATAAAGAAAGAGAGCTCCAATATGATGCAATATTTATGCAAAGGAGAAAGTCAGACAAATCAATACAAAAAAACAGCTCCAATGTATTTGAAGATAAATACAGGCAAAGGCATCTGAATAGGGAAAATGGTACTTTTCTGTTATCGGGGCAACACCATAAATGCAGTAGCTAATGCTTGGAATCCTCGCACAGCTGTTAGCTTCCGTATGCCTGTTACTGTAGGGGGGATTGATAGGAGCTGCATCACTTTTCTGTGGGCAATCCATCCTGTTTGGAAACATAAAATGAAGGAGTTAGGAATGAGAAACATTTTAGACCTATAATCATTTACGAAACTATCTCAATTATGAAGTGGTTGACCAACAGACATACGGAAGCTAACAAGGTTGGCCAACAGACATACAGAAGTTAACAGCAAAGATTCCAAGCACCAGCTAAAGCATTTATGGTGCTGCCTCGATAACGGAAAAGTACTGGGAAAATTTTGCAATACAAAAAAAGAAAGAAAACAAAGGGGGGGGGGAGTAGAAAAGAAGATTAGTAAAGTAGAAGTTAAATAAATAGAAGATGCAGTTGAGGAAAACCTGTGAAGTGAAGGATTTGGTGTGAAAGTCTCACTCAGGTTATGCCACAACATGATAGAACAAGTCCCAAAGTTAAGGAGAAACAGGTGGAACAGGAGGCATCTGATCAGCTGCCATATGAAGATACTCTGGAGCCTTTAGTAGGAAACCAGTACAAAAGTTCAGTTGGAGTTGCACAGCAAGGGAAGGAGCAGGAAACAGTGACAACTCTGACGTAGTCAATGTTGTGAAGTAATAAGCCAGTGAGTTCACATATGAAAGAGCAATGTATGACCCATGATGTAGATGAACAGAATATGTCACAGTAAGATGTTCTAGAACTTTCTGTAGAATGCCCACAGGAAGCAAAGAATAAACAATGTGCCCTCAGTTTAAAAGAAAAAAAATTAAGGGAAGACCTGTTTAATTTAATAGAGATGGATAGACATATTAAGATCAATGAAAGAAACAAATTACAGAAAGTCAATAAGACCCAAATGATTAGAAGTCTGATAAAACAAATGAACACAGTAATCAAAACTATTAACAGAAATTCATGGTATATAACAGAAGTTAATAGGATATATTACTGTGCAGCTAAGTTAATAACAGATAATTGCCACAAAAATACAGGGCAATAAGGGAAAGGAAGGGAAGAAGTCAAATGCCATAATTGCTATCGAACAGAGAAAACTATAAAGCAATTAAGACAAGAAGTGTTACTGTTGAAGAGTATAGAAGAGGGGACAGATAAGTAAAAATACTTAGAAAGATAGACATAATAAAAGCAGCGTGCAGTATTAAAACAGATCAGAATCTATCATATATCATTGCAAATAATAAACTAAAGATACCACAGGCAGAAAAATATAGAAGATACGCAGATAAATATAAAGGAAAAGTACAAAATAAGCAATTCATTAATGAGTCAAAAAGTTTTATATTGAATTGGAAAACAAAGCAAAAGGAATAGAAACACCACCAAAAAAGAAGAAGAAACATTTTGGTGAAATAACTATGGAAACCATGTGGAACACAGCAAAGATGCTGAATGGATAGAAGTAACAGAAACAGTAATAAGTTAAAATGTACAGGATATGAAATGAAATGAAGTAAAGCCAGAGAAACTTAAGAAAAGCTCCCAAATGGTGATTAACTTCTGGCTAAAGGTATTAACATCTTTACACACAGATTTAGCTCTGATTAACAATTACTTATATGTGCAACTCGAACAGACACCACCCTGGTTAATAACAACAGGAAAAACAATTCTCCTCTTTAAGATTGAACCTGTAAGCTTTCCTAAAAACTACAGACCTATAAATTGCCTTCCAACAATATATAAACTATATACTAGAACTGATGCTGACAGAGTTTATAGTCATTTAGAAGAAAATCATCGTACTAGAACAAAACGGTAACAAAGGAAAGTCATAGTGAATAAATTATCATTTATTGTTAAGTAAAGTCATAATGGAGAATTGTAAAAAGGGGAAGAGTCTAAGTATGACATAGATTACAAAAAAGCATTTGACAGCATACCACATTCATGGATAAAGGAGCACTTAGAGAGGTATAAGATACACCCTACATTGATCAGTTACATTACAGTAACATTAAAACAGTGGAAAACAGCTTTGCAGCTAAGCCATAATAATGGGCAAATTATTATCCTGGGATAAAAATTCAAAGGTGGGTATTCCAGGGTGACTCTTTGTCACTGCTGCTCTTTTGTCTTTCCCTTAATCCATTAAGTTGTCAAATTAACAGATCAGGGCATGGTTGCAATTTGGCTGCCAGACAACAACAATGTGTAACGACTTTTCATCTTCTTTTTTGTGGACGATTTAAAACTGTATAGTTCATCAGATGAGGAGCTGAAAGCACAATGGGAAGTGGTCAAAACTTTCTCAGATGATAAAAGGATGTTATTTGGTCTTGAGAAATGGGTAAACATTTAAAGCAGGAAAGCTGCAGAATATCAGTCTGGGACAAGAATGTGATATAACAGAACCTGAGCAGGAAGGAGTGTATAAATATTTGTGAAGTGATGAAGGATCGACAATAAAACATGAACAAATGCAAACAGAGTTCAGTAAAGTATATTTTAGAAGACTAAAATTAATACTGAAAACAGCCCTGACGTCTAGGAGCAAAGTCCAAGCTATAAACCAATTTACTCTTCCTGTGCTAACTTACAGTTTTGGGGTGATTGATTGGCCCCAAAATTAAATGGATCAGTTGAACAGGAAGCAAGAAAAATGCTTCATGCTTATTAAATGATACATATAAAGTATACCAAGATTATATATTCCTCGTTCTGAAGGAGGTATGGGCCTCCTCAAAACTGATTACATGTATAGATCTGCAGTTATGGGACTGCACACATATTTGCTGAACTCGCCAGATCCAAACATAGTGAAAGTTTTGAAACATGAAAAGAACAAATCTAAGATGACTTCCCTGCTTAGTTTTGCAGAAACATATCGGTGTCAAGCAGGAATGGAAACCAAATTTGAAGTTGACAAAAATCAGGCAGCAACTGAATGTGCCAAAACACAAAAAATAAAAAATAAATAAAAATAAAAAGAATATAAGAAGGATCAGATGAGAAGACAAGAAATGTGGAAAAGGCATAAATATAGTTGCAAGTAAAGAAAACTCCTGGAACAACCTCACGTCGATCAGGATCTGATGCGGGTATTGTTAAGGAGAGGCGAATCTAAACCAAATGATGAAAGGTCAATATTCGAGGCCCAGGACAGTGGACTACATACACGCTGGTTTAGAAAGTCCATTGAATATGTGGGAGATAAATGCAGGTTCTGTAAAACAGAACAGGAAACAGTTGCAATTTTGTTGCTGGTTGTGATATACTAATGGCAGAAGGAATGTATACTGAAAGGCATAATAAGGTGGCAGGACTGTTGCATTAGGGATTGTTTAAACATTATAGTATTGAAGTAGCTGAGAAGCACTGAAAACATGAGCCACAAAGCATGATAGAGAACGATGACGTTTATATCACATGGGGTAACCCATTACCAATAGTTCAAAAATAAATGTGAAAAAACAGATATAGCAGTCCATCAAAAGAAGACAAAGGTAGCATTGATCATTAAAATTGCTACACCCAGTGATTACTGTGTCTTACATGCAGAGAGACATAAAGTCATAAAATACCAGGATTTGCAAACAGAAATGAGGACAATGTGGAAGAAGGATACCTAGACAGTTCCAATAGGATTAGGAGCAATGGATCTCATAAAAAAAAATGCAGTCTTATTTAGATATGCTACGATACATGTAACTCCATATGAACTGCAGAAAGAATCACTTCTGGGCACACTGTGGGTGCTGCAAAGAGTATGTTTGGCTACCATTAAAGACTGAAACAATGCTAATTTCACAAACTCTAATCATACTTTGTCTTAGGAATGGGGGACCATTCATGTCATGTTATGAGAAACCCAAAAGACTTCAAGAAATTAAACCACGAGCAAAGGGAGAAATCAGAAGAAGCTGAAATTGATATAGAAGGGAAAATAGGGGATGAGGTTAACGGAAGGCAGTATTTGGAAGATGTGATTGAGGAGAGGTAAAGTCTGAATGGGAAAGTCAAAACTAGAATCAAAGGTTCTGCAGCCAAGTGGCACAAAGTCTCATGGATAGTGCATGACAGAAGAATGCCAGAGAAGCTGATACAAAACATTAGTATGACCTGTAGTGCTGTATTGCACAGAAATATGGGCAGTGAAGGCAGAGCAGCTGAGGAAGCTAGAGGGGATGCAGATAAAGTGCTTGAGATATGCAGTAGGATTGCACTGTGAGACAGATAAAGAAATAAGGACATAAGAGTGGAAGCCAAAACCACCCTATCAAGGAAAACATATTAAAATGGTTCAGTTACAAGTATAGGAAAGCAGAAGGTGTTTTTATTTTTAAAGCAGAGTTGTAAAGATAGGAAGAGGATAAAAGAAGACAAGGATACCCAGCCAAGGGTATTGGAAGGTTTGTATGAGGGAAGATCTGAGACAGGTAGACAAAACTGAGAAAGGAAGTAGAAGAGGGACTTTAAATTGAGAGAGGTAGTGATGATTGATGTGACACCCCATTCCCATGTAAAATGGGGAAAAAAAGAGGTTGATGATGATGATGGTGATGAATGGTGGTTGAAATGGCACCCATTTTTGCAAAACTTGTAATGGTTGGTTGGGAGCGGGAATATCTTTAACAGAGACATAAGATAAGTCTATATTAGAAAAATAGCAATGTTTATGCATTTTTCCACAGGAATCATCCTGTCTAATTAAATATTATTTGATGAGAAGCCAAAGTGTAAGATATTCAAGATTAGCAAATACATGTGATGATGCCTGAGAGCTGTCTAAATATTACAAAATGGTGTTTAACAGGGGCTATGACAGTTTTAAGATGGATGCCAAACTTAACAATGGTCAAGAAGAAATATGAAATCAACATCAGCTGAATGTGCTGGTAGTGTTAGTAAGTGTAGGAACATTATTACCAGAGAATTGGATAATTTTGTATGAATTGCCATTACTTTCACTTTTCATTAAATCTGTTATTTAAGAAATTTGCAACATTTAAAATGGAAATATATCAGTATCCCATGTGGTATGTAAGCATCCTTTGCTAATAAGAAAGGGCAGAATTTAAATCATTTTCTAAACAAAAAAGAATATAATTCCAGTAGCTTAATAGTAGAAGGAAGAAACCATGAAATGTAGAGTCCGTGACAAGATAATGAACTTTTTCTGTGGTTTTTGGCTATCTGGAGGGTTTACAATACTCCTTATGATCAAGATGTTAAAATTGGAAGAACTTTTGGTTGCAATAATTGCTTTAACTGTAAGACTGATTGTCTGTTATACATGTCAGTTTGTACATACAATTACAAATGAGAAAAAAGAACATACCCGAGCACAATGCCTTACACAGGCATGTTAAAGTGTTCATGTTTTAAATAAATTTAATTTATTTCATAAAACCTGATCATAAATGAGAGATGTAGGAATGCTCAGATTACTGGCAGATTTTGTTAGAAGCTAATAACCTTTTCAGGCTGAATGCTTACCTGAACATTTTACTAGAGCTGAAAACAAGAAGGCTCAAATACATCTCCTTTTCTTGTCATATGCAAATTAATTTGTTTCTGGAAATTTTGAATTTTCATTTTACTGTTTCTAACTGGTCCTGTTGTAGCACATGACCTTTTTAACTTAATTATTTATATGCGTCCTTTAGGTGAGACATTTTGCCAATGAAGTCCATGCTGGATAAAAGTACTAACCAATGTCTATTAATAAAAATGCCTAGTTCATTTTCATCACTTTTTGTTTGTTTTGAATGCTGGAATCACCAAGATTAATATAATTAGATATTTAAGGGACCATGTATCCCAAAATGAACTTAACTGGGTGTTGTGAATATTGAAATTATTGTAAATGGCACTCAAAGATAACTTTCAGATGTTTTTCTTTGGATGGACATAGATATGCTAGTTTAGATCTGAATCAATCCTTTTAAATGACCTTGCAGTGAAGGTTATTGGTAACTTATGGGTGATAAACAACAAGAATTCTGTCCAATATTCAGTACCACTTTAAAAGGAAGTAGTACTAAAAGAACAAGTGTGGACATTTAGTGTGCCTCAGAGGGCTTCACGAAGAAGAAGAATTCTAATACAAATATTTATAGGAAAATAGGAGATAGAAGGTCATATTGAGGCTTCTCGGACCAGCAGACAGACAAGCTAATACCACATGCTGTGCCAGAGTAAATGTGTCGTCATTAAAGACAGTACAAGCTTCACAATGCAATATAATATGGATAAGGTTTCCAGATACCTGCTAAGTAAACTCATTTAAAACAAAAAAGGCTAAAACTCTAAGTCAAAACAGAACCTTAACAGCCATGATGAGGGCTTTGGTGGGTGATAGGGAATGATGCCACAGAAGTACCTAAAAATAAATTCAGTCACAGGGATAGGCGTGTTACAAAGCATAAAGGATTCTGCACACTTCTCTTCCAGCTGAAGGCAAACACAAGCTACAGAATAGCACTGCCCAAAATAAGGGACCTTGAGAGTACTACAGTAATAATGTATATTGCTAAATGGTAGACACATGGCAGTAGGTCTTCACTGATTAGAATATCTGAGATCAGGTAATAACCTTGAAGTCTGTAATAAGAGAGAAAACATGAATATTGCATTACAGCCTAATACCCGAAGACTATTTTATAAGCAAAGACTCATATATTATTAGTTGAGTCAATAAAAGAGCAGTTAAAAGCAATTTATAAGCCGCAAACAGACAATATTAGACAGGAAGCATCAAGGTGCTAAAATATAGTAGCTAGGTCACTGTAAAGTGATACAAAGTAACAAGAACAGTCTAGGAGGGATACAGTTTGGAAGGTGTTGAAGCAATAGCCAGTTAATGAACTTATATACAGTTGAAAAATGCCCCATGAACATATATAAATTGTGCACAGGTATCACTGCAATTTTGGAAACATTGATGTCATTGAAATGGAATATGGGTCTCATAACAGGGAAGCGATGCTTTAGCTTCTAAGCTCTGATATTACTGCAGACTAAAAGCCAAAACTGAGCCTCCTTTAGTTAGAATTATGGGGTGAAGCTGCAGGAATAGTACACCAAACTGAAGTCTGCTTATACAACAGCAATACAATTGTATATCTGGGCCATGGCAGCACTGTAGTTGCAAAATATAGAGCATGTCACCCTCAACAGGAAACTGCTGGTTCAACTTGATCACATATCCAGGGAAAACCAGGAAAAGAGTGTGGTAATTAAATAAAGCAGATTGCATGGCTTGCATATGGAAGACTCACACAAACATTTAAAATTATTAAAGCATTTTACTATCTATTATGGAAATGTTGCATTATTGGCCAGTATACATGAAGCTGCAGCCTTCACCAGTAACTAACAGAAGAGCATTAACCAGAAAATAGCACATCTAGAGCAGCATATTTCCATCTCCTTAAAACATCTAATGTGGAAAGAGCATGCTTAGTTACTGTGTATGCTGAAAAGGTAAACCACAATAACCAAAACTTCAAGTGTGGTCTTTACTGAACTCAAAGTCACCAGTGGCTGTATAAGAAATTCATTATGCACTGTTTCTCAGTTACGTAGCTTATGGCATTAACACCTACAGGGCATGCATTAAAACTAAGGAAACTCAGACTGAACAATAGCCCAGTAATTGATAATTTCAAATTTTAAAGGAAAGTAATAAAAAAGAAGATGTAGTACATGTTGACTGACAGAAGAGCAGTCCCAGGATAAGCAAATCTGTCATAAGTACTGAGCAGAATATGCACTGAGCAGCACTTTAGGTAATAATCATCCTGGGCATCAGCACAGCATTAGCCAATAGCAAATGGCAGCAGTAATCAGGTGCACACACAAAAACAACCTGAACCAGCACATGCACACACACAAAAACAACCTGAACCAGCACAGGCGCACACAAACAAAAACAACCTGAACCAGCACAGGTGCACACACAAAAACAACCTGAACCAGCACAGGCACACACAAACAAAAACAACCTGAACCAGCACAGGTGCACACACAAAAACAACGTGAACCAGCACAGGCACACACACAAAAACAACCTGAACCAGCACAGGCACACACACAAAAACAACCTGAACCAGCACAGGCACACACACAAAAACAACCGGAACCAGCACAGGCACAAACAAACACAAAAAGAACCTGAACCAGCAGAGGTGCACACACAAAAACAACCTAAAATAGCACAGGCACACACAAACACAAAAATAACCTGAACCAGCACAGGCGCACACACAAAAACAACCTGAACCATCAGAGGCACAAACACAAAAACAACCTAAACCAGCACAGGTGCACATACAAAAACAATCTGAACCAGCACAGGTGCAGACACAAAAACAACCTGAACCAGCACAGGCGTACACACAAAAACAACCTGAATCAGCACAGGCACACACAAAAACAACCTGAACCAGCACAGGCACACACAAACACAAAAAGAACCAGAACCAGCACAGGCACACACACAAAAACAACCTGAACCAGCACAGGTGCACACATAAAAACAACCTAAACCAGCAGAGGCATACACACAAAAACAACCTGAACCAGCACAGGCACACACAAACACAAAAAGAACCTAAACCAGCACAGGCACACACACAAAAACAACCTGAACCAGCACAGGTGCACACATAAAAACAACCTAAACCAGCAGAGGCATGCACACAAAAACAACCTGAACCAGCACAGGCACACACAAACACAAAAAGAACATAGACCAGTACAGGTACACACACAAAAACAACCTGAACCAGCACAGGCACACACACAAAAACAACCTGAACCACCACAGGCGCACACACAAAAACAACCTGAACCAGCAAAGGTACGCACACAAAAACAACCTGAACCAGCACAGGTGCACAGACAAAAACAACCTGAACCAACACAGGCACACACACAAAAACAACCTGAACCAACAGTATTCTGCACCACTGTCTTCTCTAACCAAAGGTAACTATCAGCTGAAAAGTAGTCCCAGAGTAAGGAATACTGTAAAATAGGGGAAAAGGAGGAATGATTTCAACTGACACAATATTGGATTATTGCTCTGAATGGTGTATGAAATAGCTGATAATTACAAGCAAAATACAATCATTGTATATTCTAATAGCTATTAATAGGGAAGCAGGTAGAGTATTTAAAAAGTATTTATAAGCTATTAACAGGTAGTATTAGGCAAACAGTATTAAGATACATAAAATGCTGGGGCCAGGTCAAAGCCAGATAATAAACAGGAAACCCATGCTTTTAAGATCTATAATGCGAAAATATAATAGAAAAGTAGTCTTGGTTTAATTTCACTAAACGTTTAGGTTTTTACATACCTTAACAGGAATGGACCACATTCTTAAGTCAGGGCATAAGTAAAGTTCATGAAATCAGTTTTGCTTCCATCTTTGGCATTTGATATGAGTACTATTCTCAGCACCCACAGTGTATATAAAACTGCCTCTTTTTGCAGTTCATACGGGGTTACTTTTCTTCTTCTTCTTTTCCTTTCAGCTGCTTCTGTTAGTGGTCACCACAGTGAATCATCTGTTTCCATTTTTTCCTGTCCTCTGCATCTTGCTGTATCACACCAACCACCTGCATGTCCTCTCTCACCACATCCATAAACCTTATATTAAGCCTTCCTCTTTTCCTATTACCTGGCAACTCTATCCTTAGCATCCTTCTCCCAATACACCCAGCATTACTCCTCAGCATATGCCCAAACCAACGCAATCTCACCCCTCTGGCATTGTATCCAAACTGTCCAACCTGAGCTGAACCTCTAATATATTCTTTTCTAATCCTGTCCATCCTCATCACACCATTGCAAATCTTAACATCTTCAGCTCTGCACCTCCAGCTTTGACTCCTGTCTTTTCATCAGTGTCGCCATCTCCAACCCATATAACATAGCTGGTCTCACTACCATCTTGTAAACCTTCCCTTTTACTCTTACTGGTACCCATCTGTCAAGTCAGGAAGGGCATCCGTTGTAAAGTTTTTGCCACATCAATATGCGGACAACAATATAGAGTTACTTTTATTAGTAACATATGTAGGTATGTTTGAAGATTCTTTTTTTATTAGCCCAGTTGCTCCTACTACAGCTACAAATATCTGTGTATCCTTATTCCACATTGCTCTAGTTTCTCCTTGCAAGTCCTGATATTTTACACATTTATCTCTTTCAGTTCATAACACCCTGTAGTCAGTGGGTGTAGTAGTTTCAATAATCAAAGCTATTTCTGTCTTTACATCTTGAATGACAATATCCAGTCTGTTCTACCTTCCTGGCCACTGGTATGTGATGATCAAATGCAATCATTACTTCATCCTTTTCAACAATCCTTTGCAGTTGTTTACAATATCTCTCAGCAGGCTCTGTGTTGTAATGTTTACAAAGTCTTCAGCTTAACTATCTTTGCACATTGTTATGTCTTTCAGTGTACAAACCTTCAGCCATGAGTATATCACCCCTTGCAACAAAATGTGTAACTGTTTCTAGTTCTGCAACAGAAAACCTACATTTGTCTGTATTGCCTACCTTTTCTGTGGATTTTGTGAACCATCTAGTACATAATACACTATCTTGGGCTTACAATATTAACCTTTCATGGTCTGGTTTAAATTCATCTTGCCTGAGCCATTCGCACAAGAACTCTTCATCAACATGTAAATATTCCAGCAGATCTTTGTACATCTTGCTATAATTGTGATCGTTGCATTCATCTTTTCTTTTTTTCCCTGATCTCATTCTTTGAATTATTTATTTTGCTTAGTTGCACTTTTTATCGCCACCTGCTTTTTCGTCTGCATTTGGTTGGATTTCCGTGCCTTTTTTTTCTGAAGGCTTCTGCTATCCTAAGTAAAGAGGTCATCTTAGACTTATTTTGTTCATGTTTTAGAACTTTTAATATATTTGGATCTGATGATATCAATAAATACATATGCAATCCCACAATCACTGACATATATGTATAGTTGATTTCAAGGAGTCCCATGCCTCC
This sequence comes from Protopterus annectens, assembly GCF_019279795.1. Lineage (NCBI taxonomy): Eukaryota > Metazoa > Chordata > Ceratodontiformes > Protopteridae > Protopterus > Protopterus annectens. The sequence continues at coordinate 264,194,640 of NC_056736.1, read as the reverse complement.
TTCAAACCGAGGGATATATAATCAAGGCAAACACTGGATCCATTTGGTGGGTATGAAATAATTTTCTTGTTATCCTGTCAAGATTATCCAGCTCTTTTTGTGGCGACTCAATCACCCCAAAGCTGTAAGTTAAAACAGGAAGTGCAAATTGATTTACAGTACAAACTTTATTCCTAGATATCAAAGCAGTCTTCAGTACTAATTTTAGTCTTCGAAAATATTCCTTATAGGGATTTGTTCTCATTTTTCATACTGTATAACTGCCCCTTCATCTATTCCGAGAAATTTATACACTCCTTGTTCCATATCTTTTATATCAGATTCCTCCGTAAGTATTATGTTTTCTCAGGTCTGCAGTTTTCCTCTTTCAAATATTGCGTTTGCACATTTCTCAATATCAAATGATATTCCTGTATCATCTGAGAATGTTTTAACAATTTGTAGCTGCTATTTCAGGTGTTTATCTGATGAACTATACAGTTTTAGGTCATCCACAAAAAGTAGATGCAATATCCTTTGGCTTAATGATTTTTCTGAAGGCAGACTAAATCCGTGACCTAGGCTGTTCAGTAAAGTGCTTAATGGCTTGAGAGTAAAACAAAATAGTAATAGTGAATCACGATGAAATATTCCAGACTGGATTTCTGCACCCTGGATAGCAATTTGTCCTTTTGTTGTTTCAAAGTGGTTTGCCATTTTCCCATAGTAACTGCAATAAAATTTATCAATGTGTAAAGGATCGTGTACATCTGTGAGCTTCTATAATCCAGGAATGAGGAATACTATCAAATACCTTTTTATAATCTAGCCATGCTATACTGAGTTTCCTGATCTTTTTTACATGTCTCCAATATTGCTTTAATAAAATATGATCCTTTGTTCCATATGAATCTCTTTTATCTCCCTCTGTTCTACATCCATGACTGATTCTTTTTCTAAATGACTTTATACTCTATCCACATCAATTCCTGTATATAACCGATATGCTTTTGGGAGACAGGTTATAGGCTGATAGTAGTTAGGATGATCTGCAGGTTCCCTTTTAAGTATGAGTATGGTTTCCCCTTTGTTAGCCAATCCGGTGTCATTTCAGGATGTACAGATTAGTAGTTTTTACTCCAGGCTAAATCACAGTGCAAAGATGTCAATGAATTTAACCAAAAGTTAGGTAGAGCATCCAGACCTGGCATTTTCCCAATCATTATTTTCTATATCATAGTCTCTTCACTGTTCTTTTAATTCTTTTACCCACTCAGCCTCCTTATTGTACTCAAATGGATCCTCACAGATATTTCCCAGAATGCATTAATTTCCTGTATTCCGGGTGTATCACAACTATTGCTGTTTTCTTTCCCAGCTCTCTGTAGAATTTCTTTAGGTCATCCCTAAACTATTTGCTTTGTATCCTTTTTTTATATTTCTTAGTATATCTCCTAAGTTTTTTTTAGCCTGTGCAGAGATTTTTAATTTATTGTTAAGAGATAGTATAACTCAAATCCTGATCTGTTTTATATTATTCTTTTAATGCATTCACTTCTCTAATAGTTTTTTAATTTGATTTTCTGTATTCTTCCAATAGTGCTATTTCTTTTCTTTACTGTTTCACAAGTTTTTCTAGTCGGTACTTCCATGGTGGTGATTTATTTGCGTCTTTATTTCCTTTACTAATTTATGCTTTCTTGGTAATACCTTATCTGTTATTAGTTTCGGTACACAATAACTTATTCTGCTAATTTCTTTTATACTGTGTGGGTCTCTCTTTATAGTTCCAATTGCTCTCTTGATTTGGCTTATTAATTTTTGACAATCCCTATCTTATTCACCTCTGATAGCCTCTATCTCTCATACATATTATTTTATTTATCCATTTCTACCAAATCCAACAGGTCTTCTCTTACATTAATTTCCTGACTGAGAGTTTCTTCTGTGGTTTATGTTTCCTGCTCTTTCTGCCCCTGTGTGGAAGTATCTTAGCTTTGAAATGACATTTGACAGATTTCATTTTTTGAAGCATCTTTACTGCTTTCAACATTTAATTGAACTAACAAATGATATGTTCTACCACTGTACTGCTCTACTTCTTGTGTCACTTCTTCACCCTGTACCTGTTTTAATAAACCACCTTTCGGAACAGATTTTTGCATCTGAGATTCCCATTTAAATCCTTTACTTTGTAACTGATATATTACTTTATTTTCAGTTTCCTCTACTTCTGTTTCATTATCATGACCTATGCTCCTGTTGCAGATATCTACTTTCTATTTACAAACCTCAAAGATCTAATGTAGTTAGTCTGTACTCCCACTGTGTTGCCAAATCATGGAATAGCATTCCAGAGGTAATCAGACTTATACACCACTACTATTCCTTCAAGTCTAGGATGAAAGAACATCTAACCAATAATTGGATCTGCCCATGCTCCTTGTCATCTTAGTACTATTTTCTATTCCCTTCTTCCACACTCTAAGACTTTCTCTTGATACATCCTACTTCCCTTCCTGCTTTACCTACTTTCTAGCCTCACCTCACTTTAATTCCTTAACATTCTAATGTCCTTTCTTTATATTCTTAAACTAACCTTTCTCTGTCCCAGAATTTGACTGAAATTTATTATCTAGTTTTCCTGCCAGAAAAAAATATCTGGCTTTTACGACATGTACATTAGGAACTCTCTTCCTACCTTGTATATGATGTATGGTCAACTTTATTGCTTGCCTTTATATTTTGTTTATTACCTTGTATATAATGTATGGTAACAATGCACAGTACAACCACCATGGCAAGCAGCATAAAAATTCAAGGAGACTAAATAAGACTGTATTTAATAAAAATCAGGATAAGCGCTTTCACATAAAAATGCTTCATCAGATCCTCAGTATACACAAACCAACAAGTACATTTAAAAAGCACATTCAAAAATAAATTACCCTATCAAACAGCTAGGCCAATTAGTGCCAGAGGTGGGGACATAGTCAACAGAACAGAATGTGTGGAGATGAGGTGGATTGCCACATTACAGGCACATAGAACACCAAGCTTAAATTACAATGTTCCTTTAAAGCCAGCATTGAAATCGAGGCCATTACATCACTAATTGGCCCAGCTGTTTGATAGGGTAATTTCTTTTTGAATGTGCTTTTTAAATGTACTTGTTGGTTTGTGTATACTGAGGATCTGATGAAGCATTTTTATGTGAAAGCGCTTATCCTGATTTTTATTAAATACAGTCTTATTTAGTCTCCTTGATTTTTTATGCTGCTTGCCGTGGTGGTTGTACTGTGCTTTGTTGCTTTTTTTATACATTTATTTTGCACAGTTAGAACTTTAGTCATTAGTGTTGGTTTGGTTTACATATAAAGTATGGTCAGCTTTATTTCTTGCCTTTATATTTTGCTTATTTTGTATTTCACATATTGTACTACTTTATTGTCTCAATATTTGTAACCATTGTTCAGTTTAATTCTCTCCATGTGTAGTGTTGAGCTTTTCTCCCCAGGCTCCACTGAAAATGGCTTCATACCCAGTTAGACTTTCCCGGTAAACAATGGTCAACCAAATGAATAAATTAGATTTCTGTGTATTATTTTCTTTTTTTTTGTAATATCTACACTTTCTTGGTGGACTTGCTTATATATCCTCGGAAATATTTTTAACTTTAATTTACAATTATTATACAATATTGATTTCTTTTCTGCATATAAACTGCACCATACTAGGTATCACTCCTTCTCTTGGATCCATTTGTCTTTCTTTCTTTCTCATTCTCTTTTTAATGTCACAGACACCTGTGGAATTTTTTCTTTCTTTCTTAATATTTCATTTTTGCTTCCTTTTCCAACTCACTCAATGTTTTATCTACATATTGTTTTGTTTTGATTCCATCAATTAAAGTCCTTAAATTGGCATCATTAATGTTTGCTATTTTTTCTATTTCAAAGATTTTTCTTCTCTGTATTTTCCTTTGTTCTTGTAGTATAATCATTTTGGGAACTGTATGTTAGCTGCCTAGAAAAAACAAAACATAATGTCTTTATTGTCCTAAATTGTCCATTTATCTGTTTCCAGGCACCTTGCTTGGTGGTCTGTTGCTTTTTATTCTCATAGTTGGGGTCTCTTATATGAGACCCCAATACAGCAGCAAGACTTCCTTTATCCTTGAAGGACCTTGTACTAGTCTTTCTACCAGCTTTGGCCTCAGTACCTTTGCCACGGGTGGGCACTTTATGTCCTGGGATGAGTGCACCAAACTCTTCCTTTTTTTATTTTTTGCTACCATGAGTCTGTATCACCTACTTCAGGCCTCAGCAGGCCCCGAGAGCTCCTACAAAACAAGGGCTACCATAGGACACTATCACCTACTTCAGTCCACAGCTGGCCCTGACAGCTCCTAATTCTGATTCAGACTAACAGTGTTGTGAAAACCAATCCTTTGTCATGGCAGTTTACCATGCTATCCTCTTGTTTATGTCTTGATCAAGCCTACAGATTTTTTTCAAGCATGTATATTTTATGAAGCTAACTAAAAGACAAACCAATATTTGGCTAGCCATCAACACAGATAGGCAGAAATACAATATATGCATATATAAATAAACAGGAATGCACACAATACGTAATATGAAATCTAACACCAAGGCAACTATTTTAAAATAAATACACTGGAGATTACTTAAATGTTTTAAGTGTTAGAAAAGGCTGATACTGTATGTTATGTATGTAGATAGTTACCAAATATCCTTAAAGAAGAAACAATTCCATAGAAAGCATAATTAACTTATTAATTTATTTAAATCCATTTTCATGATAAAGCAATAGTCTGCCTGTCCTTTTTCAGTCCAGAAAATGAATTATATAACAGATTTTACAGAAAAACAGTTGTGCAGGGTTGTACGTTTTATAGCTCATGGCATAGACAAGACAAATGAATTGCCAAGACAACTGAAGATAGCAAACACATAGATTCAAGTGATGTAAAAAAAAGAATAGTCCAGTTGACACAAGAAAAAACAAATGATTTGCATACATCATTTATATCATTTACAATTATTAAGTTGGTATTAGTCAGAGAGAAGTAGTAAGAGAAGAAAACCATGTGAAAATACAAAAGAGGGGGGATATTTTAATTACAGGAGCAATTTTTGAATTGAATTTTTGACTTTTTTGGATGTTATTAAATAATTTAACTAAAACCAAAGTATGGTAGAAGAGTTTAGTCAAAAACTCTATTGTTTAGAAAGCAGATGCATTTGTGCTTTTTTGTAACATAACTTTTTCCACCCTGAAACAGAGTTTGAAGTAGCACTTTACCCTACCGTGTATGTTTGTATGCTAGCGTTTTGCTAAGGTAGTCTTTTTTAAGTATGTTGCATTGCAGTCTGACAATATTCAATATAAGTATAATTACAATGCCATAAGCCGTATCTCCATTTTCTTTTTGTTTCTCCCGTTAGCTTGCTGCACAAGTCTTAGAAGATAAGCGCATTGGATTTGGTTTGGTGGATTCTGAGAAAGATGCTAAAGTTGCTAAGAAGCTTGGTAAGTATTAAAAGACTAAATAACTCCAGTGATCCCAACACTGATATATTCTACTAATAATTATTTACATATTATTGGTAACTGTTATACTGACAGCAATTTTTTGTGGTTTTACCTATGTCATTAACATTACTCAAGCGTATCAGCTTTAAAGACTTAATACATCTGAAGCTGAAGCAAATATTTACTTACAGAAATTGATAGATTATAGGAATCTTTAAATACCTGTGCCCTCCAAGACTTAAGTAATCAAAACAATAAGACTGCATCATAAGGTCACTTAAGTTGTCACGTTAAGGCCAGCATCGTGACCTCTGACTACCAGAGCTGTAAAAAAATACTGTTTAATATACAATTCATGGAAAGGTTTATGTGCCCCTTTGACTGAAATGCATATAACTACTTTATTTTATAGGAAAAACAAGAAAAGTCTTCTAGCTGTTTTTTTTTTCTGGCAGACTTGCTTCACTCTCTTATAACTTTTTCATGTCACAACTTCACTTATTTATACATCACATCTGATCCATTTTTTGCCAATAATTTCCTTTTTCTTTGCCTTTACATGCTGATCCTCATAAAGTGACTATTTATTCTAGTAATTATGAATATTAGCACTATTTGCTTATCTGCATGAAAATTATAAAAAATAATGAGGAAACTTCTCTGTGTGGAAAATCTAAGATTCCCTATAGTTCAGGCACCTAATAAAAACATACTGTGAACATCCAAACTGATAACATGTGGTAAAAATACTTTATTTAAAAACTTCCAAAGTAGCAAGCCACTAATGAAAGTAGGGAAGCACAAGCTGGTTCAAGTTGAATCTTCTTTATTAAAAACACGCAAACAAGCAATCCAAATAGTAGTTGAAAAAACAGAATAAAGTGTAGAAATTCAGCATTTTATTTACATGCCTGTTTAAAAGCATGGGAGTGGCTTACTAGGGTAGCTGGGTTGTAAAAGACGATTAGCAGGTTTACTTGCTGAATACTCCTTCCCCATACAGCAGTGTGATATTCAACACAGTGCTGACCTACTTCAAACTCTGTGATGCCAAAATATGTTAAACTAAACTAAAAATTAAAACTTAAACTTAAACTAAACTAAAACTAAAATCTAAACTAAAACTTAAACTAAAAATTAAAAAAATGAGGTGGAGACAAATTATGAAGTGTGAAGATGTTAATATTTGCCACAGATTAAAACTTAAACTAAAAATTAAAAAAGCATGAGGTGCAGACAAATTATGAAGTATGAAGATGTTCACATTTGCCACATATATTTATAATCTAATACAATCTAAGATACAATTTGATTTTTTAGCAAATATTATTTAAAAAATAAAAATTCCATATGTGCATAAATACAACCACAAATGGATCAGTGGAATACTGACAACTGAAGGAATCATTTCACTGCGGATGCTCTGGGTATTCCTGGTAACATTAAAGAGATATAACAGTTTTGAAATATTTTCCTTCGCTACAACATAAAATGCAATACTTCTGTATTGAAATTGAAACATAATGTCATAATTATGTTTTACAGTCTTGAAATAATCATCAATGTAATGCTGAGTTTCTTTTGAATAACTTTGTAATGTTAAGTTTTCCTGCAGCACTCATTGATTGTGACAAATCCGCATTTCTTTGAGGCATGATTTGGAAATTAATTTTTCAGAAATCTTTCAGAACATTTCAGATGCTCATTAAAGTCTTCAGGCATCAAATGTAGCCAGTAATCAGTTCTGAGTAAACATCATACTTATTTTCCCAAAATAGCTAAGGGTTTTACACTTTAAAGCTGTATATTTTCCTTGCTAAACTAAAAAAGCCCCTGGTGCTGAAGATCATCATGCATAGTGAAGGTCAGATGTGAATAACACCTTTTAGGATTCAAATATTGTTGTCAGGTTCGCTTATACAATAGCAGCTAGTTTTATGATATGCTAGGACTAAATTCTTGTATTAAAAGGTTAGAGTCAAAATATGACGTAGACCTTCAGTAGAAAGGGCTGGCTGAGAAGTGACTGTATAGATCAGTACTACAAAGGCTCATATGATTTATTTTAGGAATCGTGGAACCACACTCACTGAGGTATTATTTAATAGTTCGAAATATTGTGCCAATCTTTTATTCTATAAAAACTTCTGAAAATAAAGCTTCCATTATGAAAGGATAAAAGAGAATGCATCGAAGATCGGAATCCTCAAACTGCATTCACCACAAAAGTGCTGAAATAGCATTTTTAAAAGTGTTTTTGAAGGGACACAAGACCCATGCACTCCCTCTCCCCCAATGTGGGTGCAAACATCCTATACCCTGAACTTATACATACCAACTCCATCATTGCACCTACTCAAAAATGGGGGAAATTCCACATAAAAGAGAATCACTTCTGGCACAACTCACCAGCAGTGATTTCCTTTAGAGGAACTCCAGTCATCAGTGAGTTAAACTTCAGGCAACTGAAGCTTGAGCATTCAGTCATAATATATCAGTAGGTTACCTGAAAATAAGCTATGTGCATCTCCTTCTAACTTAAGTGACATATGATAAAAGTGTTGTTTGTCTAAGAAGCTTAGATCCAGCATTTATATAGCATGTGTCATGTACTGTATCAAACATAACAGTGCTGCATTACCTTAGCATAACATCTGTAATATTGAATTCCTATTAAGGTCTTGGCTAAAAATGGTCAGTTTTTTATCTGTCCATCTAGGAAGTTGGCAAATAAATGCATGAGTGAATGAATTACAGTACCAAATGATGTTAGTGCTGTCAGGTTATGTATGTTACAACCAAGTGAATTGTTATTATTCTTACATTGCACCTCCAGTGGAGCTTTATCATCATCTTTTCCCATAAAATGTATAAATTCAATGACCATCTCTTTTCCCTAAGTAATTTTTCACACTGACTACAAAACAACTTTTCAAGTCCAAAAGATCCAAATAAAAGGATAAAAAGGTCACACAGACAAACCATTCTGTAAAAACTGCAAGCAAGACCCATCTAAGATGCAATTCTCACTAATACCTTAAACCTCCAACAAAGGAGTCCCATAGGATGTATGTAAATGACCTCTTAAGGGCATAACAGTGTTTTAGCTACATGGTTTCTGCATGTCCATGACTTTTTACTTTTACTTTTTAAGTCTTTATGGGTACAGACCAGTAAATCCAAACCCCTCTAGCTGTAGGCATACTTTTTTGGACTTTTTTTAGGATTCTCAATAGAAAATAAGTGGCTTGTTTAGTGATACTTCAGAGACACAGAGCTTAAAATCTGAGACAGTGTAGCAACTGCCTCATGTACATGGACATCCATCTACTACTACCACCTAGGGACACAATTTGTGAGCGATGCAATTACATTAAGAACCTAGAGTCTATTTTCCCTCCCTCACAAGCCAGAATATCTGGTACTGAGAAAGTAGTCAACACAGTCACTACACCTCAAACATCACCCACAGGTACACAACACACACCAACATATGCGGAGGTTCTCAACAAAAACAAACCCAAACAAAGGAGACCTTGGAGGCAAAAACACACGCAAACTCCACAACCCTCCACACCACATACCATGCATAGTCCATTCTCCTGTTTCTCACAATCACAAAGGCCTAACCATAAACCCAACATATTAGTCATAGGAGACTCCATTGTGAGTCACACAGATGTGCCTCTCACCAAGCTGGATAAGGAGAAAGTCACAGTTAGCTGTTTGTCAGGTGCCAGAATCTGCCATATCACATACGCACTCAAGTCTCTCAACAACAGGTACTGTTTTTACTCTGTCATAGTCCATGTTGGCATAAATGACTTGAGATGTACCTGCTTGGACTAGATGAAGAAAGACATGATTGAGCTCACTGAATATGTGTCCCAGGCAAATATGTCCGAGCCTTAAGCAGCATTCTACCATTACCCAGAATGATACCTCAATGCAAACAGAAAATGACTGACTTTAACAATTAACTTAGTTTCTGGTGTCATTCCAGGGAGATCCAGTATCTGACAGCCTGGGAATATATGATCGACAGACCATGATGCTTTGCTAGAGATGGCCTGTATCTGTCTCACTTGGGCTTCAGGCTTCTGGCAAAGGCCCTTGCCTCCCACATAGTGCCTTTTTTAGGAAAAGTCATGAGGTCCATATTACCAACATAAAAATTTCAACAAAACACAAATTAAAGGTCATGCTGCTAAACACTAGAAGTCTAAACATGAAACTGCACTCATTGCAAGCATTCTTAACCCTGGAAGATGCTGACATTTGTGCAGTCACAGAAACCTGGTTCAAAGCTTCAGAGAGTACCCCAGCCTTATCTGGTTTCTCATCCTGTCATACATTCAGACCCCAAACTGTGAGTAGCAAAGCCAAAGGAGGTGGAGTTTCAATATATATATATATATATATATATATATATATATATATATATATATATATATTAAAGACATACACACCTCCAAGCTCGTCAAACAGTATGACGCACAGGAGGCACTCCAGGTGCAGTTAACTATTGACAAGATCTCCATTCAAATCAGAGCTAGCTACAGGCCCTCAAATTTGACTGAAGATGCCCAGTCCATCTACCTGGAACTCTACGAGTCTATCAAGATTCAACCCTTCACCCTGATCCTGGGCGACTTTAACTACCCAACCATAGACTGGAAAAAAATACTCATGCCAGAACACAAATGCCCAGAGATTCTCAATTTTATCAATGCAAATGCGTTGGAACAGCTAGTTGATACCCCCACAAGAGGTGATAATATCTTGGACTTGGTATTAACCAACATGAGTAACCACTGCACCACCCCTACAGTATCATCCTCCCTGGTTAGATCTGACCATAAAACAGTCACTTTCGAAATTACCATCTCCCTTCACCCCCCCCCCCCTAGCTAGGGTCAAACAAAAAAACTTCTCCAAAGCTGATTACAACCTCCTGAGGGATGGTATAAACAGCTTCACAACCCCCTTCCCCTTTTTAGAAACTGGCACCAATGTCCAAATCTACACCAAAGCACTATATGAGCATTTATACAGATGCATGGAATCAGGAATACCCAACAGGACAAAATCATCCTCTGCAAGGAAGAGTAAACCTGTCTGTTGGACATCTGCAATAAATAGACTATATAACAAAAGGAAAAAATTGCTGTGCAGGACCAAGAAGGAGCAGGTGCCCAATTGTTAGCAATCTCTCCTTAGCCTAAACAAGAAAATAAGAGCACCAGTGAAATCATCTAAAGCCAACTTTGAGTCCAAATTGGCCACATCTACCAGAGACAATCATAAGGCCTTGTTCACATATGTCTGCAATCTCCAAGGAAGCACCCAGATCTGTTCAGAACTGGTGATCAAGGACACCACATACACAAATGCTGCATATATAGCCAACCTACTTGCTGACAGATTCAATGAAAATTTCACCCTTCTGTCCTCCCCATCAGTAAATCAGGACATCCCCAGTACCTGCCTGCTCCCCTTATCTCTAGAGAACAGGTCATCATTGCTCTCTCAAAAGCAAAAAATACAGCCTCCATGGGATGTGATAACATCCCAGGCTGCCTACCTTGACCTGGCCAAAGCCTTTGCCACTATTACCCACTCAGACATAATAGATAAACTTTCTCAGCTAGGCATCAATCCATATGTTACCAGATGGGTAGCAAACTGGCTCACTGATGGAACCCACCTGATCAAAATATGGGAGGCCACCTCAAGCAGTAGACCCGTAACAAGTGGTATACCCCAGGGATCAGTCTTGGGGCCTCTGTTATTTGGAAAATACTTCTCTGAGGTGCAGGCCAAAACCAGTGGGCTATAGCTGACCAGTTTTACAGATGACTGCAAGCTGGACACTGTTATAAATTTCCCAAGTGATGTGGATGCCATTCAATAGGATCTCACCCAGACAAATGACTGGTGGCAGAAACGTGGCCTTAAGCTGAATGCCAAAAAATGTATCATCATCCCCTTTGGGCAAGTGATGTCCCCACATATTATCACATTATTAACAACGTCCCAAGCATGCAATCAGTTGTGAGGGATTTAGGCACTCAAGTTGATAGCAACCTGACTTTTGACCACCATGTTGCTTCCGTTGTACGGAAAGCTTTCTACATGGCCCACCTCAAAAGTAAGGGTATCTCATCCAAGGACAAGGAGGTCATAACATCTCTACATTCTTCCCTTATAAGGCCAATTATTGAGTACAAAGTCTCCTTCGGCATATACCTCGCAAAACACATGCAGCAGCTGGAGAGACCAGAGAGGTTCCTCACCAGGAGAATCCAGGGCCTCAAACATCTATCCTACATAGATAGGCTAAAAGCCCTGTCCCTCTACTCAGTTTCATACAGACTTCTCAGAGGTGACCTCTGTCTGGCATACAAAACAATCTCAGACCCCCGCCTTGATGGGACTGCTGTATATCCACAAGTCAAGCTCCACTTGAGTAACCCACACACGTGACCTCAACCTGGTCTGTGATATCAGTAGGACTTGTTGGTGGGAAAGAGTTGTGTCCCAGAGACTCTCCATCTGTGGAATAGACTCCCTCTCCACATCAAGCAGAGTACCTCATTATCCCTTTTTAAGCGCAAACTGGATAACTGGATGGGAAACAGCAAATACACCCCTGGGATTCCACCTGTGTCCCTGCTGGACAGGGGTTTTGGGTGCTGACTTGTCCAAACATGGGCTAAACTCTTTTCTAGGCACATAAGGACCTCAGGCCCAATAGTCTAGCAACTTCCTATGATCCTATGATCCTATGATCAAGTCTGATGTCCATAAACAATTGGGTGCCCACAAAATATTCCAAATAACATCCAAACCAAAGGGTAAAAAGCTTACATAGACAAACCATTCAGTAAAAACTGCAGGAAAGACCCAGCTAGGCTAGAATCTTCATCATGTGATACCTTATACCTCCCACAGTAGAGGTCCATGGACCAAAAGAAAGACCCACAAGATGAAAAATGACAACTATCCTCCTGTGCAAGTTGGTAGGAAGAAAAGAGTATTGCAGGTATCTGCATTCAAAATACTGAAAACTGGCCATGAAGCTATACTTGCAAATTAACATGTACATTAATAAGATTACTGCTTTTTATTAATCTGCTGTTCCTGTGACCCTGAATGTACCATTCATGCATATCAGCTCCAAAATTATGTTTTTTATTGCCAAGAAAAATAAATCCATCTTGTACTTGAGAAAAGGACATCAGTCATAGTTACAGAGTATTGTAATGAGTGTTTGCACTTTAAGTATGCTATCAGTTTCACATGTGTTGCATAGGCAATAAAGTAAGTCAGCAAGGTTCAAGGCATAGATTCAACATTCCCAGCTATGATTAGGATAAAAAGTTGCAATTACCAGCAGAAAGTTTAAAATGATCTCTGTTTTAGTCTTTGTGAGCGGAAATGTAGTGTGACAATCCCCAACTTACACCAGGCCAGGCTTTAAAATGCAATACAGGTCAGATTTTTATTGTGGACTTAATGCACTTTTCATAACTAGGAAGTTAAGTTCCTAACTCCTATGTTCAGTTCTGTAACTAATTTAGAAAAGGAAAAGTTTCAGCACCAACCTTTGGTAGGAAAAATAGGAGGGGGTCTCTTTACAATTTTTTTTCTCTGGGTAATATCTCTTAAGGTGGAATTGTAGGCTCACCCAATCGGAAGCTAAAGTTGAGAATGAAACAGCCTAACAGACTCAGCTTTGTGATGAAGCCAGGCTGCTCATCAGACAAGCAGAACTGAGAACAGGTATCTTTTGATTTGCCAAGCATCATAAGTCTCATCCCTGCTCTACTCAGATGCATAAGTTTATCTGTCTTTTCTGATAGGTGCAAGGGAGGATGTCTTAAAGGAATTGCAATAGGAAAAAAGTGGTACACCAAGGATCAATTAGCATAGTATGTGACTAGCCTCACCTGCCTTACTCCTACCCTGAACAAAATGTAGAACATACCATAGCACTCCAACCCTACAAAAAGCTGGAACATACCACAGCACTTCTATGCTACACAAAAAGTGGAATGTACCACAGCACTCTTACCCTACACAAAAAGTGGAACATACCACAGCACTCCTACTCTACACAAAAAGTGGTACGTACCACAACCTAGCTATCTCTACAATGTATTCTAAAACAAAAAGCAGGAAGTTTCTGATGGCTTACTATGGTAGACATCAATGCACTGTGGAAGGCCACGTATCACCAGAGCACAAGCAATAGTATGTTTCAGTGCAAGAGATATGGTCCATAATATAGTAAGCTCCCATCTTAATATTATGACTCCAAGCTGGTAAAATAATAAGATTGATATTTAATTTGCAGATGATACTGAGTCTGTACTGCCAAACTGAGCTTGTTGACTGACTGAATTAATGGATAGATAAATAAATAAATACACCTTTAACAATGAAAGGCCAACAAAGCCTGTGCATTTAAGATAACATTTTCACATAAAACATATATAACAGACAGCATGGTATTAGAAAATGTACAATTCTGTTTGCTTATATATATTGATTAAATGAGAGACATGGGATTATGAACAAACCTGAAAATTTTTTTTTCAATGAGATGCACCTTCAGGATTGATTTACTTCTGGTGCTTAATGCCTTTACTGAAGACAATCTAAATGAATGCAGTTATAAGTGAATGACTGAGGTAAAAGGGTAAACATAGTTGATAAAGTATGGACAAACTCTGGTAGATCAAAAATAATTTTAAACACTGAAGTGCTTGAATAGGTTAGCATGAAGGGTAAGACAAGCAGGAATATAAGAGCATTTCAAAATCGCACTAGATGAATAAAGGAATATCTGGTACTGAAAGTTCAGAAATTTGTGAGCATCATAAAGGTTACAATAGGATCATAATACATACTGATGGTTGTCTATAAACACACCTGCAGATTTTATTGTTGAAATTTTAGGCAATAGGAAAAAGATAAACAAATGTAATCTTCACTGACAGTTAATTAATATGGTAAATATTTTACTTGTGTACATCTGCTGCTGAGAATAAATTCAGTAAAATGAACCTACACACCTTTATATAAAAAGGCTGCATTTGCATGTATTATTCAGTCTACATTTGAGAACCAACCTCTTACAAGGATCGCTAATTCACAAAACCCTTTCTCCTGATACATCTTCCCCACTCACTCATAAACTCTTCACCAAAACCCCAAAATATAGCCTCAGGGGTATCTCTCAATCTCAACCCACACTACTAACTCCAAAAATTGAACATCATTGCACTGACCATGCATTTACCATCCCAGCACCTAAACTATGGAACTCCATTCCTCAATCAGAGATGTCAGAAAGTACTTGGACTTCAGACAACAACTCAAGGAATACTCTTCACCCAAACAAAATTCAGCTGAACTTACACAGGTCACATAATATGAACCCTGCAGCTCTCTCACACACTCTATCCCTAGTTCATCGTTCTTTATCTCATCTTGTAATCCCTCACTTATTGCCTCTCATTCATCCTACCTCCTTTATCTCTTCACATCTCTCACACTTCCTCCAACTCCGCTTCCCTTTGCATGTCTCTGTTGCCATTTTTCTGTCTTCTTCCCATGGTATCCCTTTCTTCAGTTATTCAAAATCACCTCTTCTAATGTCAATGATATGTTGCTACCCTTGTAGAATAAGCCATCTCATTCACTATGATTGCTTCTTATCCTAAAAGCTCTGTTAAGCATAATTCCATTTTTCCATCCATGTTTTGATATTGTAGACTGCTTCTTGAACTAAATATTGTAGCATATTCTTACATTTGTAAATGTATTTTTAGCATATCCTTGTATCTGTAAATATGTTTTTGTTAATTTCTTAAGTGATTTTATTCATCCAGTCTGTGCCTGCAAATGGTCCATTGAGACCAATGCACTACCCTAGTAAAGACATATAAATAAATAAATAAAACATGAATAAAAATGAGTTATGTTTTTTTTCAAAAGAAGTTAGATGCATTATCATGCAATGTATCCAGTGTAATGCATATGTATCCTTCTGCATGTGCATCATTGCAGTGTTATGACTAATGTGCACTAATTACAGAAATCTTAGTTCTCTCCCCCATGCCAGAGGTCAATCTTGACTGCATTCCAGGGACATTCCTGCAGTACAGAATATTCAGTCACTTCCCACCAAAAGAAGGAAAGCTGATCTCTAACCACTTGATTGCTGTTTGTTTTACAACTTCCCCAACAGTGTCTGGGCCACTGCTAGAATGCAGGTTGTCAGGAAAGCAGTGAGGCCTACTGCCATTGTATCATTAGGCCATTCTTAACTCTTAATTACTAGAAGGATGCCACAACCAAAACTTCTTCTTGCCCCAGTGATATCAATTCAAAAACATCTGGAATACTTCTGTTACTTAATTCTTAAAAGATGTGAAAAAGGTTAGTCTCTATGTAGTCTGATTTTTATTTCTTCTCTGCATAGGCAAGACAGTGGGCAATTGTGGTACCTAAACAGTAAATAACTCATCTGGCTCCCTTATCTCTGGCTTCACTGATATTTTAAATGAACTCCCACACGTTATACTCCTTGTTTTCACCCACTATCAGCCTTTAACCTCGATCCCAATTTTTTATGGCCCAAGCAAGAAGCCTTCTCCTTTCACTTGTCTAGTATTTGGAATGCGTTTCTCCTCTACATGTTTTCAGGTACATCTTTCTCTTCCCCATTTGCTATCATATCTAAATTCCCTGTCCCTATATCTGTCCTGTCCTCATCATATCTTTTCTCTCCTCCTATGCCAGTCAGACTCCCTGGCTTGTGTCTTATTTCTTTCCATTCTACCTTTCTGGACACTTTTTCCCAGTCCTGCAGTTTTCTCTCCTGACTTCAACAAATTCTGTTATAATCCCCAAAATCACCTGTATCTTATGGCCACTTCTATTTCCTTCTTTTTATTGCCTGTTTCTATTGATCCAGGAATGCCAGGCTACTTCAGGGCTACTATATTTGTACACCACCCACAGATTTGTCCGTACTATTTTGTTCTACCCTGCTCTCATTCATCATATCTAATTCTAGAAATGTTCTTGTTTTTTTTTTTATTCTTATCTATACTTATACTAACTTCTTCTTCTTTCCTGGTACGCATTGCACCCTATAACTTACGGTATGTAATTTCATTAATTTGCTATTCTTCATCATGCTTGGATTACAGCAACTTGCTTATATATAAGTTATGTTCTTGCAGTTGTCGCACTTCATTGACTTTACATCTCTGTTGTAAATCCATACTATATATTACTCAGGTTACTTAAAATTTATACCTACATTAGACACATTCCTGGAAATGAATCGCACTCGTAAATTGTATTTCATGGTAATATTCTTGAATTATTACATCAGAAATTAAATAAGTCAATTCTCTGCTCGATCATTTTATTCAGTGTTAAGGCAGCAACTTGGGAGGAGCTAGTGGATATGACTGAAAATTTAGACGTTTGGAGTTGCCTAGTACTGGTTAGTGAGCATGAAAGCATATTTCTTTTGTACTGTTGTGGAATCTGAGGTACTGAAGGACATTACCTGAAGATGCTTTGCAATGGTGCCCCTCTCACTCTCTCTCTCTCTCTCCCTCTAGATACATCTCTCTCTCTCTCTCTCTCTATATATATATATATATATATATATATACAGAGAGAGAGAGGATCAACACATGGGTCACTGCCACATCAATATTAAAACTTGACATGTTGCATTTTTCCAAATATCGCTGCAACAAATTTACTTTAAAATGAGATTCAGAAGCCATATGTTTCTCAGTTTAAGTGAATAGGACATTTATGAATAGTGGCCGGAAAAGCTGTAACCAATTATTTCTTATCTGAATACATGTGCCCAGTATCTTAACATTAATATTCATAACTATAGTGACTTACAAATTTACTGATATTGATAGTAGAGTCAGCAGCACAATGCCAAAGTATTTGACTAATTGCAAAAATCACAGAGATTATAGACCGCCCCATTTCTATAAATTGTATAATTTCTGGACTAAATTAAAAGGCCTATCAAAATCTTGATGTCACTGACATTTATATACTGTCATTAACAGAAAAAAAGAACATGGGGGTCTGCAGTACATACCCCACAAACATAAATATACCAATTCTGAGGTAATACAACAGTGAGTTACAGGACTAAATCCATTGCCCCATTTACTCTTAACCTTGCAAAACTACAAAATACCCTTCTGAGCCATCAATATGTGCTATAAGTAAATGGCATGAACGTAAACATTGTCATTCACTTACATACATACTCAAAAAAGAATATGAAAGTGTTCTAAAATCTATCAGAACAACCTGTCAATGCAATTAGCATTATACAAGGATATGTCATTTGATTATAATATGTTGAGGGCTGCAGAAGTAGTCTCCTGCACAGAGAGTGTGGTAATAATGCCGCTATAGATAAATAATCATGGTGAAAACTGAATCAATCAGCTTTGATTGGCTTGCTTTTCTATGACCTGACTGTTGGCATTCTAACATGGAACCACAATATTAAGTTGTTTCTGCAACCAGCTAATGCTCAACAGAACATCATGACTTCATTATTACATTGCTGACATCGGGTTTCACATTACTTTTTCATTCAGTTTGTTTACAGATTACATCTCAACAGAGAAGAATGTACAGAACTGCATGTGTCTACAACCTCTTATAAAATTCTGCTCACCAGAAGTCATACAAATTAAAGCCAGTTGACTAGTAGAGATTAGTTTGTATACTTTTAAACAAAGATCAATGTTGTTACTGAAGATAGTACCTCAAGAGAGTCTGCAAAGTCCTAATAGTTATGCTAAAAAAAAAAATTTGCACATGTTGGAAGGCTTAAAGGAAATACATCTAAATATTTTTACAAAATAGTTGACACCTGAATGGAACAACCTTCATGAAGAGGTACTAATGTTTGCAAACAATGACCGAATTCCAGAATTCATACGACAGACAAACATAGGTACAAACATGGACAGACTAGTGAACCTTATAAGTGGAGCATCTATACATCAGATGCAGCCCAAAAGCCAGACAAAACAAAGTGCATCTCTCTATCATTAAATTATGTAATGTAATGTCATGAATATATGAAGGCATGAGGATGTGAAAGGTACCTTCTGTGGTATGTGCTCAGGAAGCAGTTTCTGTATGGCTATGATTGATTAAGGTACACTGAGGGAGACTGTAAGAGAACATCTATCTCTGAATGCCAGGGAAATCTTTGATTGTAGATAGTAGGGCTGTAGAAGGGAATTACCAGTTTATATAAAATTAGGTATTAACAAACACATGGCTGGCATACAAAGACAGAATAAGTAAGAGCAATATGTTTCGGGCATTGCCATGCATCCAGACTGCAGGTCATGTAAATCCGACAAAAGAGAGATTGCATTGTATCTGGAAATGTACACACTATAATACATTCTTAGCACTAAACAGGAACGACACACTTGATGTTTGCAAAATGAATGGTTTAGAAGTTTATAGGGCAAATGATTTGTAACTTCTGACTGTAACCCACCATCACATCATTATGCTTTTATCTTGGTTATGTCAGATGGAAAACATACCACAAACTACAGTTACAATGGAAAAAAAGCATATATTACAAAGTATGAAAGCTTACTGGAAGGGAATGTGATTCTCATATTCCGAGAAACCTCACCTGTCAAAATATTGCATCCTGAGCTGCTAAATCATCAGTATTAAACTATCCGTAACGAAGCTATAGTTACATAAAGTTACTGTGAAGTATATAAATGCAGAAAACCACAATCAGAACTTCACAAACATTTTAATTTGTGTTTCTACAGGTATTAAGCCCCATCCTTACAACATGTTGTTTATGCACTGTTCCTCATAGCACCAGCTACTTGATATAATGACCAAATGAATGGATAAACATTGCATGCACTTTCTTTGGAGCAGGTTGCACTGAAACAAATACCAATGATATTGGCTTACTACAGATTAATACTACAAGGATAGTATTTTTATAGGCAAATCCCTGCACTCCACACATGGGGGGGTGGCAAAGTCCCCACATACACCTGCATCTTTAAATATAGTAACTGTGAGATCTCATAAATATTATGGGAAAGACAAACTTCCTTGCCATACTGTTACATGATCTCACACTCTGTAATTGGTAGGCTTCAGCTGCACACAGGATTTGATGGAAAAAATCTCAGCAATTCCTGTTCTGTCAAAATACTACTTCATGAACAACAGGACGCACAGTGTAATTGTCTCCAAGATCACCATTACTCAGAGAAAAGACAAATACTTTGTTTTTAAACAAAACAATTACTTTATTTTACCTTTCCCCTTTTTTTTGCAAAATTAGAGTAAAGTCCTCTTCTTCTTCTTTTGGCTTTTCCCAGTTAGGGGTCGCCACAGCAGATCACCTGTCCACTCATGATTGGCAATGGAGTTTTACGGTGTCGAGGTGCCAGCTCGACACCCAACCTTCTACAGAAGGTGCACACATGCACGCACTCACACCTAGGGCCAATTTAGAGTGTCCAATCTACCTACAGCATGTCTTTGGGATGTGGGAGGAAACCGGAGCACCCGGAGAAAACCCACACTACCACAGGGAGGAAATGCAGACTCTGCACAGAAGGCACCCCAGCCGAGGATCAAACCAGAAAACCTCTGGCTGTGAGGCAGCAATGCTAACCACTGCACCACCACGGCCACTCACAAATTTAGAGTAAAGTACTATGATGAAAATATTGTGTTCAGATTTGTCTAATTTGAATATTTGCATTTCAGCAAAACATATACATTAATAGAAAACTCAAGCGAATCATTTTGCTCTTTATAGGTTCATAGATTAGTACTAAGCTAACTGCCCTTTTGAGCCATATTTAAGTTTAGCCAATTATCCCTTGTGAGACTCAAACCCTGTACCTTGTGATTGTAAGGCAAACACCTTAACCATTAGGCCACCCTCCCAATTATCATTATCAATACCATGTGGTACATTAACTCCAACTCATGCTTTATTTTTAACACTTACAATTCCAATTTCTTCAGAAGATTTTTGAAAGCTGAAAAATTACACTTTAATGGTTTATATATTTTAATTTTATGATAACCAAATAAGTGTGCCTAAATTCAGGGCTGACCAGAAATATAAGATGGCTGAACAGCTTATTTATTGTCACACTGCATAAGCCTGTAAGCAGCATGAATTAAACCTTGCCTGATATTTATTAATGGATAATGTTTACTGTCTTTTAACCATACTATCAGATGTTTTGACATAAGCTATTACTAGAATTGTGATGTATCAAATCTGTTATGTGAATAAAAATTAAGGAGCCATTTTTTAAATCACACTTAAATGTAAACATAAGATGTCATATCATCTCTCAACTGTTGTATTGACTCCACTTTTTTAGGTCTAATTGAAGAAGGAAGTATCTATGTCTTTAAAGATGAAAATGTGATAGAATTTGATGGTGAACTTTCTGCTGACATCTTAGTAGAGTTTCTGTTAGATGTAAGTATAGAATATAAAACACAATTTATAACACAAATAATATTTAAACATTTGATCAATAAAGCTAAAAAGATCTTTTTTTTTGCTTCTAGTAACTACAGTAAATTATAAGTATGGTAAAAAAGTGCATGCATCTTTGCAGAAGAATATTTTAACGCAATGTGATATGGATGCATTTTTGATTGCTGTCTTCACTAGCCATGTTTATGTTTATCTACTCCTTGACTAAACTTAATTTAAAACACTGTAATAACAGTTGTGGCATGATGCCCTTTATTGGACAGTGTAAAATTTAAAACATAGTCTGCTCAAACTTTCAACATAAGCTAACAAGTTTTAGATGTTAGATACATGGTTGTAAACTGGGTCTATATTATAACATCGAAGTTATGGAACATCAAATACAACATGGTCGACACCATATTGTTGAAGTTCCATAACTTCAAAAATGAAAAAAAAATTAAAACTTTAAATGTTTACCCCCCCACACACCCCGCTACTTAAATATACCAACTCCGAGACTGCACTGCATTGCAGTAAATGGAAATCTCCCCTTAAGGAGATTTCTATTTTCACACTCGAGATTCTGAGCATTCAATATTATCATGACGACAATGTCAGATTTAACATTGTCGGCTTTCAAGAATATAATATAGACCCTGTAAACTATAGTATAAAGATTGCATCCAGAATCAATAACTTAAAAGTGCCTTTAAAGGGTTTATGTAGTTCAAGATCTCAATCGGGCTTTGTTATAAAATGTATGGTGGTCCAATATAAGTTTTTATATCACCTGTGTTAAAATATTTTTCACAGTGTGCCATCACATTTCTTCTTTTCCATTTTGCCATATTTATCTCTTACAGTGGAACATTTCTTCTGTCATTTTTTGTTTGGCTCTACTTTATTATTTCTGCTATGATGCACTGTTCGGATGCACATTTTAGATGTTATCTACATCATCAGATAACTTAATAACTTACTCTGAGTGATGCTTTATTGATATTATTAAAATATTTTATAGATTTGTACTGACTCTGCAATACTGATACATTTTCTCTTACTTGGTGACTGTTTTTATGCACACATTTTCCTGATATTTCTATCAAGCTCTGTGCACCTCTAGCTACACTATTTTATACATTTGTTGACACTGTGGCTAGCACAATTTTCTACAGCCTTGTCCAACCAGTTTTGACTCTAGGCTTGGGATATCTAAAGGCTGAGAAGGGGAGTAGTGCAGCCCTTTGGTGTAGAGGGATAAAGCCCTGACTATGATTTTGATGATCCAAGTCTGATTATCAGTGAAAGAGCTGTAAAAGTCAAAGAGGGGAGAAGGTAATGAATGTGTGGCAAAAGTCAGCTCACCTACCCTGACAGGATGGGTTGGTGATCTACTCGATGATTTGCCAAATTCAATCAGAAGTTTACAGATGATACAGCACAGCCAGAGGGATGTTATCGGCTTATAAATCTGGTGATGGTAGCCCTTGATTAGCATGTGGTTGGGAGTACTCACATGCAGGGCAGGTTCCAGTAGGCCATCATGCTGACTCAGGTGACCACGTCTGCCAGCCAAGGGTGGAGTTCCTAATGGTTGCTGAAATGAAAGCCTTTATTGTTGGCTTTTACCCTGTAAGAAATTAATGGGATGATGGTCAGCAACAGCAAGGGGTTAAAAGGAACACAAAAGGGAAGGGGGTAGGAAGGACTAAAATCCCAAAGGGATCATTTTTACATCTATGTGACTATGATAAAGGATATTCAGTGTACTATTAGTATTCACTACACCCTGCTTATTGTTATAAGCTTTTAAGTTGCAAATGAGGATTGATTGTCTATTGTGGTGCGATATTAGGGTTTCTCAAGAACACCAGCTATGAGAGAAAACAGTGGAAAGTGGTGGGGGTTAAACAAGCACTGTCAGTTGTCTGCAATAAATGTTGGCTATCTAAATATGAATATGATGATGACATTAAGGGACTTACATAGGTCTGATGGTTTGGTTGCTAGAGGTGTGTAGGAGAGTATGGATGATTACAAAGAAGCAGGAGTGTTGTGTTACATGGTAAACTGACTCACCTATAAGCCTGTCAGTGAAAGGAACAAGAGGAAAGGGGGATTATTTATATGATAGATAACTTTAAAAGGCTTCCCTTCAGAAGATCAGTTTTTCGGTAAGTTGAACTACATGTGGTTGAGATCATATGATCGAATTCTGAGAATTCAAAGCATTTCTCCTGAGATCATGGTGCAATGGAAATCAGGCAATTTACCATTTTAGGTGGATATCAGCACCACAATACAGCCCAAAACCAAAAACAACATGCAGAAAGGACCCAGTTAATAAACAATCAAATCTTTAATAAAAGTAGTTGTCTACAAATGTAAATAGACTTCTTTAGAACTAGATAACATCAACACAACTTCAAATTTATGCGTGCTAATTAGTAAATTATCAATTACATTGTTTCAAGGAATTAATCCAATTAAAGTGACCATATTGTTGATGACTGGCTTATTATGTGCTTTTAAATGGAACTGCCATAACAGTTTCCAAACAAGTTTCAAAGGCACCACCTCTTGGATTAGGTTTCACTACTTCAAGTATAGCAAAACAAAATTTCATAAAATTATTACAAATAAGTAAATGTTTTATTAGAGCACTTGTGTCATTTGCCTGATTTATGTGATAGACATACTCACAAATTCTTCTTCTAAATGAATGTTCTGTATTGCCGCCATAAAATACCAGATAAGGCATTAGTTCAGTACCAAAGATAAGAGCAGTGAAGTTATAACTTATACATTAAAATTTTAATATTTTTTTCATTGGTAACATATGTTTAATGAAATGCAAAAGGATTAGCTCATGAAAAAATGTAAACAAATTTTCATGGTGTTTAAGGAATTTTTACTATGAATCTTTACTAGGTTTTCGATGGTAGTATCACTTTAAATGAATTAGTTACTTGAAAAAAGCACTTGACCTTAACTATGTTATGAGTACCATTTTGGCAATACTCACCTGCTGTTAAGTTACATATTAGAAACCTCCTGCAGACCTTGATTTAATCCCCTTTTGCCTCCACTTGCATGCTGTTCACTTTTCAGCAAACATGTTAAGTCTGGGATACTACTGAAAATAGGCAGTTATGAATGGTAGCCTTCCTTGCTCTAATAAATATGTTTGAACTCATCAAGGCCTTCACTAGAAATGACACCAATGTGCAGTAGTGGCAGTCAGAGTTAGGGAAAGAGCTTGTGCCATTATACAGTGGGCCAAGGAAGAAGATCATTAAATCATTAACAATTGCTTGCAGCCAGTTAAAAAGTTAATACATTCCTGATTGCTGGCAGAATGGGTAGCAATTGCTTGCAGCTCATAGTGAAAGAAATTTTAAATGTGAGAAAAGTCTTTTCAGCTGCACATTTAGAACAACTTTTTGTATTACATGTTAAGTTAAAATTATTTTCTGACATTTACACTGCTTATCGTTGGCACTGAATACCACACATTCAGTGGTACAGCTCAGTTACAGTGTAATGAATGCACTGTGCGCAGTCCACATCTCAAACACTCTAGGCTTGAATAAGACAAGGCAGCCAAATTAACTATCATTGTAAATATGAACCGATAAACATTGTGGTCAGCACTGCAGGTGTGAATGACTTGGGTGTCCTTTGGCTATTGTCCATTCCTCAGCGAGCAGATGATACAACACTTAAGATTTTCACTTAGTAATTTTATGGGGTGAGATCAGTTCATCAAGTTAAAGAAGGAAAATCTAAAGACTGAACAACCTACTAACTCTTAACACGCTGCAGTAAGTATGACTATTTAAAAAATGAATGTTTATGTAAATGAGATATGTTTAGCTCCTGCTTTAAGGATCAAGCTATCACAGAAATTAAGGCTGCTGCTATAGTCTTGTAAAGAAAGATGGGCACTATTTTTAATTCTGCAGGAGGCTAAGGGATAAAACAATGACTCCTTATTAAGTGAATGATTAATGGAAAAAATCTATATCTGTAACTTATTATGAACCTGTGATATCCTGTCTGGTTTTCAACTGTCTGACTCATTTAATGAAGTGTATAATGATGAACCCTGACTAAACGGCTGCCTGTGATGTCTACCTCTCATTCGTTGTGCCTGCTGCCATTGTACTGGCCTGCTGCCTCATTACTGTTATATTTGTTTATCATTTCTAAGCATGCTGCATAAATACACACTGACACACCGTCTATATTGTTTTCCTTTAAATTCACCAGCTGACAGAAGATCCGGTGGAGATCATCAACAATGTACTGGAACTGCGAGCCTTTGATATGATTGATGATGAAATCAAATTGTTTGGCTACTTTAAAGATGAAACCTCTGAACGTGAGTTTTATAACAAGTCCTATACAAAATGTAATGAGGTGATAATGGGTGTCAAGGAATATGATGGATCCTCATTTTCACCGTTATCTTGTCTGCAGATTTCTTTTACTGGGCATTAGTACATTTGACTAAACAATTACTTCATGAAACACAATTCATTTTGACTACTATAATATAATAAGTGGCTGCTCTGATGTTTTCCTTTATACAGGTACCTAGAGAATTACTGGACTCCACTTCAGTGAGGAGCTACTGCTTCTTATTTATTTATTTATTTTAATCAGGTCACACAGCTTAGGACCTGCACTCATTTGTCATTGTATGTATAGTGTTTTTTTAATCATTGTAATTCCATTCTTAGTGGAAAAATATCTGCCATAAAGGCTAGCAATACCAGTGACATACTTTGAAAGGTTACTGGCAAATATCTTACGTTCCTTTGTCCCTTCTCTTCTGTTAATCACTGCATTTCTCTGACTGCATATAATTATTCATAATAATTATAATATGTACCTAAATAGTATTTACTTGCTCTTCATCAAATGCTGCCACTGATATCTAAAGTTCTGTTTATGAAATGTATTTTATCATTTTGTACTCTTGATTTGAGAACTGTAAGTGTTTCTGCTGCCTTTGTACTTTATCGTTTTATACCCTTGTTCCTTGAGCATAGGGGATAAAGAACCATTATGTCATCTTGTACTGGTCACTGTATTCACTTGTGTGCCCTAAAACTCCTGCCTCCAGGAATAAAAAAATACAGACCACATCATGGACATTTGGCAAAGAAAAGTGGATGCTACCAAGAACGTGTCATTTATAATCTATTCAGCAATGGTGCAAGGTGTAACCATGTGACACACATGGATGTGTTGGAAGTCCAGTACACAGCTGCAATCACAGCCGACAATGAGTTGGCAGTTAACAACCAACCACACAGCACCACATATACAACTTGCTGATGTGCACATCATTTGAGAACAGCTTAGTTATCAACTGCTAAAAATTGCACATAAAGAAATGAATATGGCTTATCCCTAGACTGTTGCACAGAAACTATCAGCATAATATAAAAGAGATAATATAGTGCTGAATTAAGATGTAAGTGTGGTGGACCTCTCTACCA
Organism: Protopterus annectens; assembly: GCF_019279795.1. NCBI lineage: Eukaryota > Metazoa > Chordata > Ceratodontiformes > Protopteridae > Protopterus > Protopterus annectens. The sequence goes on along the minus strand of NC_056736.1, from coordinate 264,168,009 downwards.
GCTGTACAGTGGTAGAACTGGAAACTATGGGTGGAATACAATACTGTCCCATTACAGACGGTCAGGGAAAGACTGCTGATAGGACATGTGTCCCACCTTGAGTGAAGAATGGATGCAAAGCACACTGGATGCACATTTTAAAATGCCACAAGTTATATATAGGAAAGGCCTTCATGGACAACAGTGAGGGAAGGGAAGTGCTAGGGCAGAACACAGCATAGCAGCATGGATCAGATTTATGTTCAGCTTCACTGGCCAGACAGGGGGTACAGATCAAAAAGAGGGCAAGTAGCAATCACAATTCACAAAATAGCACAGTGCAGTGGATCCTCTATCAGACCCTACATGGCACAGTACAAGACATACCTGGTAGACCAAACCTGAAGTTGACAGTAACACATACATCACAATAGTATGCAAGACAGCAGGTCAAGGTGCTAAGCACCCTCAGAGAGATCAGTGCCAAGCTATATCTGCTGAGATCTGCACACTTCTTGACTGTAGTGGGTACCCTCTGGAGACCCAAATCATGACTGTATTATTCATGATGGAGGCCATTGTCATATATATGTGCAGCATACAACTCCTGCTAACCAAGGAATGTTTGCAGTAAAGGTGGTGGTATCCAACAAATACATAGTGCATGTGACTGTATTGAAACTACAGACAACAAGCAACTTGCACTACTGGCATATGTCCAGGAAAATGGATGTAGAATATCATGAGAAATGAGATGTTTGTAAGGACATATCAGTGGAGAGACACATTTAAAACCTACCCTACCTGCTTATCAGTTTTATGCCTGCCACCATTTGGTCTGCCTCTAGACAATGCCCACATGCCATTTTGAAAGGATGACTATTTAACATTAGGCAGATCAACTGGTGCCAGGTTATACCTGGCAGCCAAGTAAGGGAGAGACACCTAACAATCATATGGAGGCTCTCTAATTTTGTACAGAAATAACCTAAACCCAAAAGTCATTCTCCAAGGAAACTCCTCCTCAGATTTTGGTTCTAACTAGATACTCCTAAAATGTCCAACTCACAAAGGCAAACCATTACTGATCACTACACCTATATACCACCCCCTGCTTTCCTAAATAAATTCAAAATACTTATCACTAATATCCTTAATACCTGTCCCAAAAATAATAACATAATCATTCTAGGTGACTTCAGTCTTAATTATCTTGGCCAACTTTCATCTAACATGGGTACTTTCCTAGAAGACCTAGATCTCCTTCAATGCATAAAAGATCCAACAAAACTTAACTTCAGGTCCTCCAAACACTCCACACTTAACACAATTATTACAAATACCAAAATACATCTCCAGAATAAACATGCTGCCACCATCACTAACTGACCACTGCCCAACCACCTTTGCAATTGTCAACCTCAATATTAAAAGCCTTCAGAAACCAGAGTAGCACAAATATAGACAAGCATAGAACCATCCTCACAGCCCACAACTGGAATCATGTATTCTCCTTACATGACTCTAATACAGAAGCTGTAAGCCTAACCAACTTTCTACTCCAGGACAATTTTTTCCACTTGTCCACAAGCTTTATAAACAAAAGCAAAAACAGAATGGTTATCCACTGAACTCAAACATCTTTTAACTCTAAGGGATGAAGCATGGCAAAAATGGAAACAGTCCCCCACAACTGGCAATTGCACCTCCTTTATAGCCTTGTATCACCTAGACAAGAAGTCCATCAGAAGGCACAAAAGAAATCTCCAAACAAGGAAACAAATTACCCTCTTACATTCCCCCAAACACTTTTGGAAAGAAGTAAACCTACTTATAAGAAGAAACCCTCCTCATGATAGCCTGTCTACAAACACCACTCACAGTGGTACAACAAAACTTTCTCCAGAAGGTTTCCTTAAAAAATGTAGTTATCTCCATCAATAAGCTCAATACCTCCCACAGATCAAGCATTGCCCATCCCACAACCATTTATCCCCTTCATACCTCTCAACTATCCAAATTTTCACAGAATGCCCAGATTTTTGCCTTATATTTTTGGTCTGCACCTCATAAAATGCGTAGTTTTCTGGCAAATCACTGGAATGATCTGAGGATTGCAGTCACTAAATACTGACAAACATTTGATTTTCAGCCTTCAAATCCTTCAGAAAATTAATGTTAACACAAACCGTGTAACGCTAGCAATTTTCTAAGCTTTAAGACCAATATTTAAAATCTGTCCCTATTTTTGGAACTCTGTCCCCCCATTTTGTCAAACTTTGTCCAGATTTCTTGCACTAAGAGGTTGAGAGGTATGATCAACTTCTTCCACTTGAAATGCATGCATCCCAAAGATGCTTCTATTCTACCACTGATACCCTACTTGGATCTGAAAACATATATCACTGCAGGCAGCATTTGTGTCTTCCTCTCATCCACATATATAATCTGTCTCACAAAAAATATCATGCCACAGATTTGGAAAATTGTTCTAATTAAACTCCTCCCAAAGCAAGCCATCCCAAAAGATACCTCTCACTTCCATCCAATATCCAGCCTCCCAGTTCTGAGAAAACTTCTTGAGATATAGTATGCGCCCAACCCTCCCTCTATATCCAGCATTATCATCTGCTCTCCTCCAATCAACATGGATTCTGGCCTATATGAAGTACTACAAGAGCACTTTGGTCCAAAACTGATGATGTCCTGCTAAACTCTGACAGTGGCCTCCTTACAGGTGCCCTTTCTATAGACTTAACAAAGACATTTAACCTCATTGACCACTATCTTCTCCAAAACAAACTGAATCAAACTGGTATCAGTCCAGACACCACTCCCCAGTTTAAAAACTTTCTCATTGACAAACACTTGAGAATTAAAATAGGATCCTCCCAATCAGAATCTGCACTTATTACCAAAGATGTGCCACAAGGAACATTCTTGTCCCCCTTCTCCATTTTCATTAACAAACTTCCTTGTGATTCTCTCATCTCCCATTTATACTCTGTGCTGAAGACATGGTCATTTACCGATCAGATCACACTCGCACCAGCTTTCATAGGATCATAGGTTCATAGGAAGTTAGTAGGCTATTGACCTTGAGGCCCTTACAGGCCTAGCCAAGAATTTAGCCCATGTTCCAACAAATCAGCATCCTATGCCACTGTCCAGCAGGGGCATAGGTGGAATCCCAGGGGTGTATTTTCTGTTCCCTATCCAGTTAGCCAGGTTGCGCTTAAAAAGGTTTAATGAGGTACTCTGCTTTATGTGGAAAGGGAGTCTATTCCACAAAAGGGGGAGTCTCTGGGACACAAATCTGTCTGGTCAACAAGTCCTATTGATGTCACAGACCAGGTTGAGGTCTCGCGTGCAGGTTACTCAAGTGGAGCCTGATTTGTGGATATTCAACAGTCCCATCAGGGTGGGGTTTGAGATTGCTTTGTATGCCAGACAGAGATTACCTCTGAAGAGTCTGTAGGAGACTGAGTAGAGGGACAGGACTTTTAGCCTATCTGTGTAGGGTAGATGTTTGAGGCCCTGGATTCTCCAGGTGAGGAATCTCTGTGGTCTCTCCAGCTGCTGCATGTGCTTTGAGAGGTACATGCAAAAGGGGTATTGTATTCAATAATCAGTCTTATAAGAGAAGAATACAGGGATGTTATGAGCACCTCGTCCCTGGATGAGATACCCTTACTAATGAGGTGGGCCATGTAGAAAGCTTTCTGTAAAATGGAGGCAATGTGGTGCTCAAAAGTCAGTTTGCTGTCAACCTGAGTTTCCAAGTCCCTCACGACTGATTGCATGCTTAGTACCTTATTATCAGTGTGATAATTTATGGGGACATCATTCTTCCCAAAAGGAATGATGATGCATTTTTTGGCATTCAGTCTGAGGCCGTGTTTCTGGCATGAGTCATTTGTTTGTGTGAGACCCTCTTCGAGGATATCCACATCACTAGGGGAATTGATGACAGCACTCAACTGGCAGTCGTCTGCAAACTTGGCCAGCCATGGCCCACTAGATTTGGCCTGCACCTCTGAGAAGTATATCCCAAACAGCAGAGGCACCAAGACTGATCCCTGGGGTACACTGTTTGTAGAATTTATAAACTTGAATGCCCTGGATCAACTGGTCAACAACCCCACCTGAGGGAACAACATATTGGACCTGGTCATCACCAACATGGGTGACCGGTGTTCCACACCAGTGGTCAACCCCTCACTGGTTAGATCAAACTATAGACTAATCACTCTGGATATCCACATTCCGCCCCCACCCCCAATCAAGGAAACCACCATGAAAAACTTTTCAAAAGCAAGCTTCACATTACTTAAGACTGAGGTGGAAAGGTTCGCAGCCTCCATGCTAAAGGACAATGCTGTCCAAGCTGCTGAAACCTTTACAAAGGCACTCTATGAGCATCTGCAGGAATGCATGGATCGTGCTATCCCAAGTAAAACCAAGACTCACTCCTCCAAGAAAAGGAAACCAGTCTGGTGGACCCCTGCCATAAACAAGCTATACAACAGAAGGAGGAAACTAGTACAGAAAATAATAAAATCCCAAGAAGGAAAGACATCCTTGATCAGTATCAGCAAGAAACTACGATCCCTCATTAAATCATCCAAGGATAGTTTTGAAAGAAAAATTGCCAATGACTCCAAAGATAACCACAAAGAGTTCTTTAGCTATGTCAAGAACCTAAGTGGAAACTCTCAGATCTGCTCTGAGTTAATGCAGAATGGCACAAAATACACTGAACCAACTGATATTGCCAACATTCTGGCAGACAGGTTTAGTGCAAACTTAACTCCCCTCTCACCCCCTAAAGGGCCCATAACCATACCAGAAGAATGTAGGGCCCCATCAATCACCAACACACAGGTTAAAACAGCCCTATCCAAAACCAAAAACACACAGCTTCAATGGGACCAGACGGTGTCCCAGGCTGTGTCTTACAAGAGCTCCAAAATGAACTAACCCCTCACCTAAACACACTGTTCAAATTCAGCCTCTCTACAGGCTACGTACCCACAGAGTGGTGCACAGCAACAGTTATCCCACTCCACAAAGGTGGAGCCACAACGGACCCTGGGAACTATCGCCCTATAAGCCTGACTAGTCTGGCCTGCAAGGCTATGGAATGCATTCATCATGGAACTCATTAACAGAGACACTGGGAACCTCCAAATCTTGGACCCTACCCAGTTTGGCTTTGTTAAGGGCAGATCATGCCTCCTAAACCTGGTGGACTTCTTTGAGACAGTTACCAAGGTATTAGATGAGGGAAAGGAGGTCCACACAGCCTACCTAGACCTTGCAAAGGCTTTCGACACCATTCCCCATTTTAGTATTATAGACAAGCTCACCAGCTTGAACATAAACCCCTACATCACGAGATGGGTTGCCAACTGGCTCATGGATAGAACCCACATGGTGAAAGTTGCAGGCTTTACATCTGACTCTAAACCGGTTACAAGTGGTGTCCCCCAGGGCTCAGTCCTAGGACCCCTCCTGTTCGGTATATACTTCTCAGAGGTACAGGCAAGCATAGGAGGACTATGGCTGACCAAGTCTGCAGACAACTGCAAACTAGGGGCCATAATTGATTCTCTGGCTGATACAGACACCCTCCAGATGGGTCTCACTGAGATGGATACCTGGTGTCAAAATCATGGCCTCAAGTTAAATGCCAAAAAGTGCATAGTCATCTCCTTTGGAAAAAACAAAGTACCCGCGAACTACCACATAGGTGGTAATCCCCTAAATACAGAAAATGTAATAAGGGATCTGGGGACCCAAGTAGATAGTAATCTCTCCTTTGATAATCATATTGCCAAGGTGGTTAGAAAATCCTTCTATGTGGCCCACCTAATCACAAAAGGGTTTGCATCTAGAACAAAAGAGGTTATTGTGCCTCCCTACTCATCACTCATTAGACCCATCATAGAATACAATGCCCCATTTGGGATGTACCTTACAAGACACTAGCAACAGCTGGAAAGACCACAAAAGTACCTCACCAAGAGGATTACTGGCCTCAAACAGATGCCCTATGCATCCCAACTCAAGAGACTCCAGCTGTACTCAGTTGCATACAGCTTACTCAGAGGTGATCTCTGCCTGACATACAAGGCCATGTCCAACCCAGAATTGATGGACATGCTCCACCTAACAAAAACAAATCCCGGAGAGCCACACGCTCTAGAGATATAAACCTCACCATAACAATAAATAGGACATGCTGGAGGGATAAATTCTTATCCCAGAGACTCCCCATGCTGTGGAACAGGATTCCAATATACATCAGGCAGAGCCCCTCACTAACACTCTTCAAGACAAACCTTGATGGGTGGATGGGAAACAGAAAATTTACCCCGGGGATTACTGCAGTGGCTCTGCTGGACAGTGGCACAGGGAACTAATGGCTCTGCTGGACAGAGGCACAGGGAACTAATCTAAGGGGGGTGGCGAAAGCCAACACATTCTGGCTAGGCTTATAAATGCCCTTGGGCAGATAGCCTAGTACTTACCTATGAACCTATGAACTACTTGAGGTGGCATCCCCTATTTTGACTAGGTGGGTTCTATCAGTGAGACAGTTTGTTTCCCATCTGGTAACATATGGATTGATGCCTAGCTGAGAGAGTTTATCTATTATACTTGAGTGGGGAATAGTATCAAAGGGCCTTGGCCAGGTCAAGGTAGCCAGTGTACACTGTCTTCCCCTCGTCTATGGCCTTGGTGACTGTCTCAAAGAAGTTGACCAAATTTAACAGGCATGACCTCCCCTTGACAAAACCAAACTGTGTGGGATCAAGTGCCTGGAGGTTGCCAAATGTCCTTGTTAATGAAGTCCATGATAACCCACTCCATGGCCTTGCAGATCAGGCTAGTTAGGCTGATGGGTCTATAATTTCCTGGATCGGTGAATGCTCCACCTTTGTGCAAAGGGATGACAGTAGCTGTCCTCCACTCAGCTGGGAAGCCATTACTCAGGCTTTGGCTGAATAATATGCCTAATGGTGCTGCTAGTTCCTGCCTGAGTTCATATAGGATGCAGCCTGGGATGTTATCAGGTCTCATGGAGGCTGCATTTTGTGCCTTTGAGAGGGCAGTGATGAGTTTCTCCCTAGACATAAGGGGAGGGGGGTAGTTACTTGGGATATCCTGTTTTACTGATGGGGGACAGAGGAGTGAAGTTTTCACTCAACCTGTCTGATAGCAGGTTGGCTATATCTACAGGGTTTGTGTATAAGGTGCCCTTGACCACCAGTTCTGAGCAGATCTGGCTGCTTCCCTTGAGATTGCAGACATATGTGAAGAAAACATTATGACTGTCTTTAGTAGATGTGGCCAGTTTGGACTCAAAGTTTGCTTTAGAGGATTTCACTAGTGCTCTTATTTGCTTGTTCAGGCTAAGGATAGATTGCTTCCAATTAGACACCTGCTCCTTCTTGGTCCTGGACAGCAATTGTTTTCCTTTTATTATAGAGTTTATGTATTGTAGATGCCCACCAGACAGGTTTACTCTTCCTTGAGGAGGAGGTTTTCTTCCTGTCTGGTATTCCTGATTCCATGCAGCTATATAAATGCTCATATAGTACTTTGGTGTAAGTTTGGACATATGTGCCAGTTTCTGTGGAGGGGGAGGGGCTGTGAAGCTGTTCATAGCTTCTCTCAGGAGGTTGTAATCAGCTTTGGAGAAGATTTTTTTTGTTTGAACCTAGCTTGGAGGGGGGGGGGGGTTGGGGGAGATGGTGACTTTGAAAGTGACTGCTTTGTGGTCGGATCTTACCAGGGATGATGACACTGTAGGGATGCTGCAGTGGTTACTCATGTTGGTAAATACCAAGTCCAAGATATTTTCACCACTTGTGGGGGTGTCAGCCAATGCATCCAAGGCATTTGCACTGACAAAATCAAGGAATCTCTGAGCATTTGAGTTTTGGCATGAGTATTTCTTCCAATCTACGGTTGGATAGTTAAAGTCACCCAGGATTAGGGTAAAGGGTTGAATCTTGATAGATGCAAAGAGGTCCAGATAGGTGGAGTGGGCATGTTGAGTCAGAGTTGGAGGCCTGTAGCTAGCTGTGATTTGAATAGGGGTATTCTCAATTGTTAACTGCACCTGGAGTTTTTCCTGTGCATCTTACTGTTTGACCAGCCTAGAGGTGTGTATGTCTTTTATGTATATTGCAACTCAACCTCATTTTGTTTTGCTGCCCACAGCTTGGGGTCTGAATGAATGATAGGATGAGTAACCTGGTATGGCTGGGGTGCTCTCCACAGCTTTGAACCAGGTTTCTGTGACTGCACAAATGTCAGCTTCTTCCAGGGTTAGGAATGCTTGCAATGAGTGCAGTTTCATATTTACACTCCTAGCTTTTAGCAGCATAACTTTGATTTACGCTTTGATGAAATTTTCATGTTGGTAGTTTTGATTTCATGGCATTGCCTAAAAAAGGCACCACGGGGGAGGTAAGAGCCTTTGCCAGGAGCCTGAATCCCAAGGGAGACAGATGCAGGCCATCTCTGGCAAAGCATCGTGACTTGTCAATCATGTCATCCCAGGCTGTCAGGTACTGGATCCCCTTTGAATGACACCAGAAACTAAGCCAGTTCTTAAAGTCAATCATTTTCTGTTTGTATTGAGGCATCATTCTGGGTGACGGTAGAGTGCTGCTTAAGGCTAGGGACATACCTGCCTGGGACACATACTCAGCGAGCTCGATCATGTCTTTCTTTGTATAGTCTAGGGAGGTACATCTCAAGTCATTCACTCCAACATGGACTATGACAGAGTCATAACAGTACCTGTAGAGAGACTTGAGTGCATTGATGATATGGCAGATTCTGGCATCCGACAAACAACTAACCATGACTTTCTCCTTATCCAGCCAACTCCAGGCAGACTAATATAAGCTCCATCAATGGCTCATAAATCATGAACTACTTCCCAACCTCACCAAGACCAAAACTTTGACTTTTGGAACTCCACAGAAAAGTCACCAGTCACGGTACTCAACTGTCATTGAACAGCGCAAACATTTCATAGGGGAAACCTCCACCTTCAAATACCTAGTACTATGGCTTGATCAGTCATTAAACTTCCATTTCCACATAGACAAAGTGAGACCCAAAATAAGCTCTCTCCTCTTCTAAACCAAAAAGATCTCTCCTTTACTATCCCAACCAGCAAAAGACACCATTAGTAAAGGAGTTCTCCTTCCTCAGCTTGAATATGGGCTACCCCTAACAGCATCTGCAGATTCATTATAAACTCACCTCTCTGTGAGCATCACTGTATCACCCTAGAAAAAGCCAAATGGCTACCCATAAAACAAAGATTTAACCTACTTTAGAATCCCAGCTCTACAAACTACTCCAGCTCCACACATTTACTCTCCTTGCAGCTAGACTTCATGAAAAAAAAAACTTCTCACACAATCTGAGACACTACTCACAAGTTACACCAACTCCACTTAACCTTAGAACTAAACTCCATAGCACTGCATGTGGTTTCTCAGCATAAATACATAAATAAATACATTTCACACTATAGATACAGATACTAATCATATTGACTTTCCTATGTGTGTCCAGGGTAGTAGTAGCATTCCAAAACATAGCTAATGACTTTCAGGAAATCACCAGTGACCTTATTCACTACAGCAATATCCACTGCATCTGAAGCAATACAAAGAAATGCTGTTCATGAACTGAAGATATCAAGAAATTACCATCAACATACATGGCAATATCATGGAATATGACCAAGATGAACAGCCTGTTATTACCACATACCCAAAATCAGCAGGAAGCATTGCATTGGCAGCTCTGTGGGCTATAGGGCAGGCCCACATTAGCCATAGATGGTCTCTTCTGTTGTCTACAATCCAAATAGTCTACAACTGATGTCTGCTGGGAGGTCAACACCCAAGAAACCTCCTTGACACCCATGAAGAAGGCCGTATTTGCTAGAAATCATCATTTCCATACTGTTTTAGAAAGGAGCACTGAGTACAATACAGACAATGAGTTTCTGAGTGCTGTTGCCCATAACTACACATTATAAAACCAGATGCATTTACCAGTACACAATTTTCAAAATGTCCAACTCTGACATATTAATAAATGTTCCCATGCATGCAGTCACTTTGTGCATTGTACCCATGCAGGTGGTTTTGTTGTTCCTCATAGCCGTTACACCCACCATACTGTTATATTTGCATACATGTTATAATTGCCATACATGCATGGGAGGAGCTGGTGGTATTATTATATACATTGCAGGCCTGCCAGTGTATCCTCAGTGGATGGGTGACACTTTTGACAGGTATGCAGTTCCAGCACATTGGCAACAGTGTGTCACAGCCACTCAGTACTTTTGGCAAGTGAGTGCTAATATGTTAGCAGCTGGCCATCCATCCTATGACCTCAGAACAGACTTGCAAATATGGTGCACTTCTTGATGTCAAATACATCAAAGTCCATCTATTTTAGTCTAATACCCTGAAAAGGCTTTTAATGAATGTTGTTATGCAAAAAGAAGTTGACACTACACATCACCTGCTGTTAACCAGTGTCTGCAGGTCTTTTTACTTCTCAAATGGATCAGCATCAGTTTGTATGTTGTATGTAGTAGTAGTAGCAGCTTAATGTCCGTGAAGCATCTTATTAAACAGGGATTTGTCCTGTGCATAGTATCTGGGAATCAGTGAGACAAGGGCTTGTGCAGGATGCAACAGACACAGAACTAGCATGATGCATGGCACTTAATTTTGCATATCACACATTCCTTTTGGATTCCTCTGTAACATCCTTTTCCAGAATGATAAGCCTTCTGACAACCTCCCTGCAGCAGTAAAGGTACCTGATGTAGATAGCAGTATAGGTCGGTGGGTCCATGATGTGTCTGTATGAGGAGATGTCTATTACTAATAGCATTCAATGCACATATTAATTAATGGGTGGAGTATGTTATACATGGGTTCTCATGTGCATTTCTGTTTATCCTTGACTGGAAGTGGCTCATATTCCCTTTTCAACCAGCATCATGTTCAGGATGTGAATGCGCTAACAATATGCTCCAATGTGATGTGATGCGAACAGAGAGAAGTTCCTCCATGGCAGAGCAGGAGGTACTGTCTGTTGAGTAAAGGAGCACTGTTTGTACCAGATGCTGAAGATGAGTTGAGACTGGCATTACTTAACTGACTTTTAACACATAATTTGACATGCATTGTAAAGAGCATTCTGATATCAACTGCTGACTATGACATCATCAACAATAAGGATATGGATACTGAGATGACTACATTGTCTGCATTATCTGCTTTATTGCCAACAGGCAGTCAGTACTGTCAGGTACTTTGCTGAAACAGGAAGGACATTTGCAGAGCAGCTAAAGTGCAGGTCATGGTCCAGGATGGGGTAACTTTTACTGTGCAGTTTGAACATGGTGCCTGGGGCACATGGTTTTGTATGAATGCATGCATGATGGCATGAGTCTTATCTGCCTTATCTGCCTTATCTTCAATATATGTGCCAAACTCAGTAGTAGTACAGTACAGAAGATTACTACACCAGACAAGCTACTACCAGAATAACAATATCACAGTCACATCTGTCATGCAAAAGACACTTCATATGCTGCATGATTTGGGAAGGTCATATATGTTACAACTAATGAATAGCTGCTAAGCTTCAGAAATGGCATCCTGAATAGTCTTGTGCAGTATGGACAGTCTGTACAGGGAGACATAGTCAGTGATGGAAGGGCAAGAGACTGTACTTGAACTATGTGCCTTTTTGGATACCATACATAAGGCCCAATGCATCACATACAAGCTATTAAAGTATCCTGGCTGCCTAAGCTTTGTAGATAGCATATCCCTCCAATGATGTGTGTTTGTATTCACTTAGTACATTATGCATTGTGCATGCACATGACCCTAGGCAGCTGTGTGTATTTCTGTAGATGATGGTATACTGGACAGCAGACAACTACAGAAAAGAATGTCCCATCTGACATTTACTTTCCCTATCACATACTAAACAATTTGCGTTAATTTGCACATTGGTCATGAGGAAGCACCACTTTGTAAAACATTTTGCTGTTTGTAAGCATAGTCTTGGGCATGTCACAGATACATTGATGTGCCACTTGCTGCATTGAAATACTTCATATGCTATGCTGTATACATGTATACATGTTTACCAGTGACTGGTAACATACCTTAACAATGACGTGCTGTTTCTGCTGTGCAACACTTCCTTGTGGTGTCACTTCTTTCTCTTCAGCCTTCACTCCTCCTATCATTTGGGCACAACAACCCACCTCCACTTGTGCTAATTTTTATCTTCCAGTCTTCCCTGCAACCATATGTTGTACATCATGGTACAGTGCAGGACTGTCTTTGCTGCTTTTTCATGTGATTATGTGAACCTCTACTCAAGGTATCCAGGCACTTGAACCACCTCTTCAGGATGCTAAACATATTGCCCACTATTGCAAGTGTCTGGCAGTGTGCCCACTTGTACTTCTCTTTAGCACATTACTGAGGTCAATGCATAGGGATCATTATCAAGGGTTGCAGCAGATCAGTGACACACCCTGGTTAGGTCACCAGAGAAAAACCTTACTCTTTTCAATAAGTGCTCCTGGATCTTTTACACCCACCTCAGCTACCACCAATTCAGGCAGATGGGGCTTTGGCATAACACGCCATCCAAAGTACAGTACACTCAGGAATGCAGCACATGCCCCCCTCTTTATGCTGCACTGCAGTGTCACTATTGACAAATGAATCCAATTACCTGTGTTGCAATAGACCCTGCAGTCTTCTGACCTGTCAGCATCAAAGGCATGTCTGCTATGTGTTGAGCCACTGACACTGCCTACACTTGTAGGCTGCTGGAATAACCTTGTTACTAGAATGTGTAGTGCAACAAGATCTTTGGTCACCAGTAGGATAGGACAGCCTTGCAATCCAGATAATGTGAGATCCAAATGTCTCATGCTACAAACAGTGTCCAGCATTGCCATGTACTCTGTGCCTGTCAAGGAGCATGTATGAATTAAAAGTTGTCACCTAGGCTAAGGATACCTAAAAAGCCTTCTTGTGTCAGAAACCTTAAATATAATCCTTAGCAATGCGTGGAGGTGACGTATAATAACACATATTCATCCCCTGAGGACATAACCAACATATTAATTGACAAATTCAGCTCAAATGTTACTCTTATCTCCTCCCAACTTTCCTCATCAATGTTAGCATGCTCACACCACCTCCACTGATGATTTCTAACCAAGTCCTGAGTGCTAACACTACCTCATGGGTCCTAATAACATGCTAGGTTGGCTTTCTGGCAGTACCAGGCACTGTCTCAAAGACTCACTACTATCCCTATTCTATCTCAGCCTCTCCACTACATTCATACCAGAGGTGTGGAGAACTTCTGTTGTCATCTCTCTCCATAAAGCGGGACCCAGTACTGACCCCAGAAACTATAAATATATAAGCCTTATTAGCCTTATCTGTAAAGCAATAGAACTTGTCATAATGCAACTTATTAACCAAGAGAGAGGCAGTCTACACACCATGAGCTCAGGCAAGGCAGGATTTCTTAAAAGCAGATCCTACCTCTTGAACATGGAGGACTTCTTTGAACAAGTCACTGATGCATTAGGTGCATGAAGATCTGTTCTCCCTGTCTACCTAGGCCTGTCCAGGGCCTTTGATACCATCCTGCATTCTAAAATTACTAATAAACTAATCAAACTAAATGTAAACCCCTATGTTACCCATTGGATAGCAAACCAGCTTACTGACAAAATACAATCTATTAGTTTTGGAGGCATGTTGTCATTAAAAAGAGTTGTTACCAGTGGCATCCCTTTGGGATCAGACCTAGGACCACTCCTCTTTGGTATTTATTTCTTTGATGTCAGGGCTGACAGCATGGACCTGTGACTGTCTAAGTTTATGGATGACTGCAAACTCAGAGCTTTCATACATTCCCATCTTCCAGATTTTCTGGAAGGGACTAATGCAAACAAATAAGTGGTATCTGGACAACAGTCTTAAACTAAATGCTAAAAAATGCAGCTAATTTATTTTGCAAACTTGGACACTCATCCACCTACCTGATACTATTTGAAAACTGACTCAGTCATTAGAGACCTGAGCAATTTCACTGACAAAGAACTATCCTCTGATCAAACTGTTCATAAATCCTTTTACAGCCATACATCACCAGGGTATATCTTTAAGGTCTAATGAAATCATCATTCCTATCTACTCCTCTCTCATCAGGCCCATTATAGAGTATAATGCCTTTTTTGGTATGTACTTCTCTAGGTATATGACTAAGCTTGAGCGAATACTGCATTTCTTGACTGAGACAATCAAGGGAATATCTGCCTTAAGCTACAATGACCACCTTAAATTGCTCACTCTCTCTTTTCTATCTTCTACATACTCTTGATTGAGGACCTCTGTGTAGCCTACAGAGCCTCAAAGGACCTAGTCCTATGTAACGTATTACACATCTACAAAACAAATAACACTCTAAGTACTCACTCAAGACATCTAAACTACCACCAAAACATAACTAGAACCTGCTGGTGAGATGGATATCTCTCGCAGAAAATCCGTCTTTTATGGAATGAACTCCAGTTGGATGTAAAGCAAACTAGTTTTCTAACCTTCTTTAAGTGTAACCTCTACAAATGGATGGGCAATTATAGATATACCCTGGGTCTGGCCATTAGCTGCAAATTATTTATGTCAATTTGTACTCATGATTTGGGACTTTTTGGGTAGGCTACAGATGATCCACTGGAAAAATAATCTAATACAAACCTATGAACAGTTGATCAGTTAGCTGAATGATATTCAGTTCAGCACAACCAGTGTTGTCAGAGCTGCACACATCACATCTCTTTTTGTTCACCATAGGTTAATGCATTAGAGGTGCCTGTGCACACTAGCATTTCCAGGAATACACCTCTTCCTACCGTGCTAATCAGTGCAATCATTTATACTATTAATGAATCACATACAGCTTGATGACTGCTTGATGTACATTTATCGAGTGGTCCTTACAGTACAGCCTTCTGTTCAGCGACTCTGGAGTAAGCCTACGAAAATCTGAAATAAATCCATCTGACTATGTTTTATGAACTGCAAACCTTTTGTGTCATTTCTACCTCAATGTCTGCATGATGTGCTAATTTACTTAGATTTACATAATTCCTTTAACGTTTAAGAAACCCACCCATTATTTTCTACCTTGTAAGCAATATGTTGAGTCTTAGAACTATGTTAGTTGCCAATATGGAAGTGCTTTCAGCAAACATCTTTACAAGAAAAAAATATAAGGAGAATAGTTTCCTTAAGGCATTTTTGGGGGCTAGCACATAATTATTCATCTTTTGCTTTGTTTCACAGTTTCCTCACATAATGCTAACTTTCTAACTTTCTATATTTTGGATACCATTTACACAGCTCTATCTATCCATCTAGTTACTTGCTAGATATCCACACCTATGTGTACGCATTTGTTACTTCCTGAACCTTTATAACATCATTTTATTTTCCTGTTAGGCGCAAACACAATACAGGAAATACTAAAAGGCAGAGCAGCTGGGAAAGTAGGATCAACACTTTCTCAGCCGTTGTTTGATGAGAAGAGAAGCTGTGTGCTTTATTGCTCCTGACATCAGCACTCTTACGTTTTCCATGAGAAAGGAGAGACCTCAACCAGTTTAAGGGAAAGTAAGGAATACAGGTCACTAGAACGTCAAATACAGTGACAACACAAGAAAAATAAATCCAAAATCACCAATCCACGCAAGTATAGCAAGGTAAATAACCAGTCACAGTTTACAACAATCCTTATTATTATTTAGAGCAACTCCTGTAAATAAAAATGGGTATCTGTTATTTGGTAGGTTTAAAGATGACAGGAAATTATCTATTCATAAGTAACAGATACAGTCTCACTGGATTAGTTGATCAGTGAAGAGGACATTCCTTGGTGAAACCTTTGGGGGGGTAATCTTCTTCAGCAATTAATATTCCTTTTCCTGGAGTTGCTATTTGTGAATTGGCACATAACTATAGAGGTGCAGATAGTGATGTCACACATTAGTTATATAAACACACACATTTCTTGTGACTGTGTGACTGCTATTTCACCCCCTTGCCAGTAGTGAGTACCCACTTGCATGACATGAGCAACAGTGATGATCTGGCACCCACCCACTTTGGTGCAAGTGATATACAAATATCTTCTTGTCCAGTCTGTAGGAAAATCCAGCAGATGAGGGTAACTGCGGCTTGTGTGATTTATCAAGGAAAGTCCCATTCAAAGATGAATGGATAGAGTAAAAACATTATCTGTCATATCTAACACTGAAGGCACTTCTTGATGGTTCTGTGCTTGGGATGCATTCCAAACAGTAAGACCATCCAGGTGATAGGAGTTTAGAGAATCATAGCAAGACCAGCAAGGAGGCTGAGTCCTGGGTAACAGGTCACCATAAGGTTCAGTTCTATTACCATGGACATGGAATATGACTGGGGCAGGAATGTTAGAGGCTTAAAGGACTGCAGGGTAGCCCAAACAAATACGGAGTGCAGCTACTCTTAAATAGAAACTGGTAAGACCAGAGCTTGTGCCAGTGAGCAGTAAACTGAATGGTACAGAGACACCAGTACTCATACCTTACAAGGGATAAAGAAAATTGTAAACCCCTCTCTCCCAGCTGAATTTATCCAACTCAGAACAGTTATGTTTGGGAGAAAACCAGACCAAAGGATGCCCCGCTCTCAGGAATGAAAAGTGTCATCATTGCTACTGATTCTTGACTGTAACAAGGAAAAGAGACAAGAACTGGTCTAGGGACAAAGACATTTTCCTCAGCAGAAGCAGTAACAGGGCCCCAAATGGACATGGAAAGCTCACACACTGCAAACCCTGGTGAACAGCAGTATGTAGAGGAGGGAGATTCACTAGAACGGGGGGGGGGTGCCATTAGATGAAATGTCAAAGGGCTCAACAACAGACAGAAATGATTATTAAACAAGGAGCTCACAGGCATGTCTCAAATAGGTACACAGGTTCATAGGTATTTACTAGGCTAACAATCACAAGGGCCTTTTAAAGCCGAGCCATGCATCCCAAATCTCTAACAAGTACTGATACACTTGATAGTGTAAGCATGAGCCTTGGAGATGAACCATTTATAGGTTACCTGTGTCCATTAGAGACATAGGTGCCAAACCAGGGAAGAATTTCCAGTTTCCCATCCAATTGTCCAAGTTGCACTTAAATTGTTAGGGAGGAACTTTGCTTCACATGGATGGGAAGCCTGCTCCATAGACAGGGTACTCTCTGGGATAATACATACCTATCTCTCCAGCAGGTCCTATTTATATCACAGGCATGGTTTAAGTCCTTAGAACGGGTAATTCTGGTGCTGTTTTTTTGTTGTTATGCAGGAAGTCCATCAGAGTGGGGTCTGACAATGCCCTGTATGCTAGACATAGATCTCCCTTTAAAAGCCTATAGGAGACAGAATACTGGGATAGAGCCCTGAGGCAGTCTGCATAGGACATTTTACTTTCGCCCTGTATTCTTTTAGCGAGGAACCTCTCTAGACATTCTAGTTGTTGGATATGCCTGTCAATGATAGGTTTGATGAATGCTGAATACAGTGCAACAATGACTTCCTTGGACTTAGATGCCATACCTTTGTTTATAAGTTGCACATCATAGAATGATTTCCTCACCACTGTAGACACGTGATGATTAAAGGCTAGATTACTGTCTATGTGTGTCCCTATGTCCCTGACTAATGGGTCAGCTCTAAGGAGTGTATTGTCAATATAATAGTTACCAGGGATGGATGACTTCCCAAAGGATACTTTTATGTATTTCTTAACATTTAGTTTTAGTCCATATCTCTGACACCAGTTGTTTGTCTGTGTCATCCCCTCCTGGAGTGCATTTGTATCATTGCGAGATTCAATTACAGCCTCTAATTTGCAATCATCTGCAAATTTAGTCAGCCAGAGACCACTAACATTGGCCTTGACTTCTGAGAAGTAAATGCCAAAAAGGAGCAGTCCAAGGACTGATCCCTGAGGGGCTCCACTTGTAACTGGCCTCTTTGTAGAGGTGGGCTCCCCAATTCTAACGTCCTGTGTTCTGTCTCTGAGCCAGCTGGCTATCCACCAGGTGACATATGGGTTTGTACCTAACTCTTGAGTTTGTCAACAATATCCAAATGGAGTATTGTGTCAAATGCCTTGGCCAGGTCAACGTAGGCAGTGTGAATGATTTTGCCCTCATCCGTTGCTATGGTGACCTTCTCAAAGAAGTCCACCAGGTTGAGTAAGCGTGATCTGCCCTTGGCAAAACCAAACTCGGTTGGGTCCAGTGTCTGGAGGTTTACTATATCTCTATTGATATCTCCATGAGAATTCTTTCCATGGCTTTACATATACTGTAAGACTATCGAGACCAATGGATCTCTAGTTTCCAGGGTCTATTGATGGCCCACCTTTGTGCAGAGGGATGACTTTTGCCTTTCTCCATTCATGAAGGACAAAGCCTGTTTGGAGGCTAAAGTTAAATAGTAATTCCAGAGACCCTGATAGGTCATGTTTCATGCTATTTAGAAAGCATCCTGGGATATTGTCTGGGCCCATTGATGCCGTGTTCTTGGTTTTAGAGAGAGCATTAAGGACCTGTTCGCTAGTGATAGTAGGGGGAGTTATATTTGATTATATTTCCTGAGGTAAGGTTGGGGGTGGTGAAATTGGAGCTGAATTTATCAGCCAGGAGGTTTGCTATATCTTCTGGCTCAGTATAGGTGGCTCCATTTACAATGAGCTCTGCACACAATTGCGTATTGCCTTTGAGGTTGTGGACATAGCTAAAGAATGCTTTGTGGTTGTCCTTGGCCTGGGAGGCCAAACTTACCACAAATTTGGCTTTAGTAGACTTTATTTGTCCTCTGAGTTGTTTGTATAGTTTGATGAGAGTGATTTTAACCTGGTGGGTGCTGCACCTTCTAATTTTTGCCATGATTTTCTTCCTCATCTTATGCAGCCGGTTGATTTTGTGATTCTACCAGGGTGGCTTGTTTTTTGAGTTATTACTGTACTTCTTCCTGATGGGTACAGCTGCCTCTATGCAGGGTTTCTGTAAACAGTTCTGCATAGGCAGAAGTGTTCTCAGGGTTTATGGGGGCTTGAAATTTTGCCAGGTTCCACTTAATAGCAGGAGGTTAGCCTTAGAATCATTCCTGAATATTCCAGGTTTAGCTGAGGGTCCAAGTTTTATTTTTACTTCAAAGGAAACCATTTTGTGGTATGACCTTACCACAGAAAGTATTACAGTAGTGGGTGTGCAGCAGTCTCCCATATTAGTTAGGACCAGATCCACTATGGTTACACCCCTGGTTAGTGTATTGACTATCTGGTACAGGGAGTTTGTGTTTACAAAATCCAGGAATCGCTGTTCATGTACATTTGGTGTTGTATAGGATATCCAGTTGATAGTGGGTTAATTAAAGTCACCCATGAATATGGTATTGGGCTGGATGTTTAGTGTTTCTAATAAGTTTAAATACATTGTTTGGGTTTCCTGGGTTATAGAGGGGAACCTAGAGCTTGCAAGGAGGTGGTATTGGATTTTACCTATGGTGATTTGAACATGGAGCAGTTCAAGTGCATTGTCCTGTTTGACCAGCCTTGAAGTATATTTACTTTTGATGTAAATAGAGACACCTCCACCTTTAGTCCCTGCCTGTGAAGTAGCTGGCCTAAATGTGTGCAAGGCATTATAATCTTGCTCTGATGGTGTACTTTCTGCTGCTTTAAACCATGTCTCAGTGACCACACAGATGTCAGCATTCTCTAAGGTAAACAGAGCTTCTAAAGAGTGGAGCTTTTTGTTTAGACTCCTAGCATTGAGCAGTAATGCCTTTAGTAATACCTGTCAAACAACAAGTTCAATACCTGTGAAGGGATAAGATCTTAAGACCCTCATGAGAGGATGGAAAACACCCCTTACAAGTGTGGATGCATAACCATCAGGATCAAATTCTTTATCCCACCTACTACCATAAATTAATTAGTGTCATTCAAGTGAACCAATCAAAAATCAATTAATTAAACATGAAACAACAGAAACAACCTCCCAAAATACTGGTTATTCCCATAAATGAAAAACATTTGTCCCCTATATTTTACCCCATACTTAAATATGCTAAATCAGTGGCTGTATAACTGTGGAGAAAGAACAAACCACCAGTAATGGGTACAGTGTTTCTGCACCAGCTACACAGTAACAAATTCATACCTGAAATGCGACTGCAGGTCAAACAAATGAAACATGAAAGAAAATTCCTAGATTTTTAAAGAAGCAAAAGAGCTTAACATTTTAAAACTATTTCCCACCCAGACTATGTAGGATGTGATCAACAGACACATCTACCATTACAGCTTATTTAAGCCCATAAGTGGAAATGAAACCCCATTATGTGTCCAGGACACCCTAGATGCTTGCAGAAATTGGCTCTGGGGGTATCCATTACTGATTTGACCACATGGAAAACTACTCCAACTTTACAACAAGGGGAAGGTTTAAGCTGGTAGAATCTAGAAGATGAAGGACCTAACCAGGTAACAAAAGGAATCAGGCCAGGGGGATCCATAGCCATCAGTGAAAAAAGCTGTCCACATCCCCTCAACCATCAATGGAGCCAAAGGCAATTAAGTTATACCTGGGAGGTCTACATAAAGCTGTGGATCTATGTGCAGAAGCCTCAAGCCCCCAAAGCTTGGACATGACAAACAAAAATCTCCCTTTTCATCCTGCTATCAAGCAAAAAGAGGAGATGGTAGTGATTCTCTGAGAATCAGGCAAAACTTGTCTCTTCAGTGCCTCATTCCAGAGGCCTGTTCATGAATGACTAAATGTTAGCCTAAGAAGTTGACACCAAACCCTTATTCACAAGAATGAGAACCACTACAAGAACCTAGCATAGAAACCACAGGTTCTCAAGAAGGAGTGTATCCAAGATGAGTATTCAGACATGAGCATGCCCAACCAGACAGCCATCAAATGGATATACGCTGAACTGACAATGGTAGTACAGTAGCAAAACAGACTTCCTTACCAGGAGAATGTAAAGCTTAGCCATTGGGTCATGTGACCAAGGGAAGTTCATGTGAGTCATTTCTCTTGCAGCAGCCACTGAAGGACCATGAAAAGGATGACACACACCAGGTTCAGCAGAACTGTGCTAAACCTCAATCCCAAGCCTATCACCGGGAGGATTAAAACATAGGAACAGCTAACTTCAGACGCAATATCTCAGTCCAGCAGCAGAACTGAATGACAAGTAGTCTCAGGGAGGGAAGTATCCTAGCAACAAAGGCAGAACAGATTTCTGGTGCCCAAGCCAACCCCATGTTCAAGCAGGCTTGTCTGACCAAGGAAAGGCCAGCCAGAAAGAATAAGATGCTTTCCTAACATAGGCAGCTCCTTGAGTTGGAGAATGGTAGGAACACTCACCAAGCCAAAGAAAACTTTCCCCAGAGAACTGCTTCTAGAAAACTCATGTGAATCTACTGGAATCTTTTGCCCTATGAATCTCATGTGGGACAATTTAAAGTCAGAACCTTTAAGAGAGAACACAGTGAAGTTCTGCTCCAACCAATCTTCCACTGTTAGCTAACATCTAGAATGACTCTACAGCACAGCATTTGTCAGATCTTAAACTTGATTAGAGTCAACTGGTGCATGACTGCCATGGTTTAAGCTACTGAAACATAGTCTGTCATATTTTCATTTGCGCAGTAAATTTCTTACCATTTTATATAGTTTTAACATATATGGACTTTTATGGTTTTTCACTAGATCAAATTAGAATTTAACTGTTCTTCAGAGCTTTGGCTATATCTGAAATTACCTATGAGCCTGCCAGGCCTGTGCTGCCGTGATGCACCCCCACCAGGTAGCTAAGGGGAATTTAGCATGTGGAAACATGCTTTCCCTTGGGAGATGGGTGAACAGACAGTGACTGCTCTTGTCATGGAGAGAGTTTTTGATGCATTGTCTACATCCAGTTCTGCTGCTTGATGGCTTTTCTGTTTGGGGCTAATATGTACTTCATTGGCTTCCTTTTTCCACATCTATGAGTTCGCTGAATGAATGCACATGTTTGGGGGGTTCATCATTGTTTGTTGATCCTTGTTCCTATGAAAAAGGAGTCAACAAACTAGTTTTTCTGATTCAAGTGTGTCATCAACAGACAGCTGTTTAGTAGAGAAAGATCATTGAGCACTCATGGTAAGAATGTTTGTCCTTCCTCCCAAGTATGTGTAATCTCAGAGTTTAGAGACATAGTGGTATAATGGATACTGGGGTGCTTGCTCTCTTGAAAAATGAAATATTTTTATTTGATGGAGTTGTTTCTTTAAAGGTTGATTCTAAGTATAGTCATGTATCATGCATTTTGTTACTATGTGCTATCAGCCTAGGATTTGAACTTTGTTTTTTAAGCCCTGGGATTCACCAGTGGAGACGTGCATCTGTGAGTGTCATATTCTTTGTGGTTTCTCTATAAAGACTTTGAGAAGCTCATTTCTGGTGAAGTACACTGATTACACCTGTATTTGCTGTTTGTTTTGTCACTGTCAGCTTCAGCGATCCACCTCAGAGGTTTGCTGGTCCATATATGAATTGCAGCATATCTTTCATATTTGCTTGTTTTGTGGATACAGACTGGTAATTTCTTGTCATGAAGAAAGTTTTTGATGCATTGTCTTATATGTGTCAGCTACACAAGAATTTCTTTCTTCTGTAGTGGTACAATTTGCAATCTCCCCCAGAGGACCTCACTGCATCCATTCATTCTGGGGCAACTGAAGCCAGGACTTCCTGTGCTATGTTATAGCCCTACAGCCCATTTGGTTCTGCCTAGGAATCATGATCAGCCTTCCTTTCCTTGGTGAGAGTCAAGCGGTAAGGAGCAGGCCAGTTTTATGGCCCTGGGAGTGTAGTCTGCCATCTCCCCATTTGGAGCACCCCCTCAGTAGCTCCTCTGAGCTGTGCCATCTCCATCTCACAAGGGAAAGCATGTTTCCATATGCTGAATTCTCCTTAGCTACCTGCTGGGGATGCATCATGGCAGCACAGGCCGGCAGGTTTATAGGTAACACCTAGTGCTCCCAAGTATTGTAGTGAGCCAGATCTGCCTCCCTGCCACAAGGATGGGTGAACAGACAGTGACTGCTCACTCTCACCCTCCCCAGCCAGCTCCTACAGGTGTTGAGCCACTGTTCAAACTCATGTCACCTGTGTCATAGTCGGAGCTTTACCTTTGTATGCCATAGCAGAGCTCACTTAGGATGTGGAAGTTTTAGTGATTGGTTTGCATGTGACTGGTTTGCCTCTGTGTGTCTCTTGCAGATGTCACAGTTATTGGATGAAATATTGTCCACCTACTACAGAGACCGATTATGTTGAAAGTACTGTGATTGTTGATCCCCTTCACTAGAGTTTTTAGTCAGTTTGAATTGACTAATGGAACCATAGATCTGCTGATACTTTTATAAATAGAACCTTGATTGGCGTCATATTTATTTGTTGCAGAACTCATCATTAATATTATTGGCTCAGACTAGAATATTTATGAGACACTATGTCTGTTATTAAAATGGACTAAAACAACTGTTTTTGCTGTTTCTAATTTTTTTTCGTGATGGAGATGTGTCCATATATTTAAGTGACCTGGGTATAGTACTTTTAGTACTAGTAGCAGGATACATCTGGGGAACGTTATGATCTAGAATACAGCAATACCTATGAAGAGCTGTATAACTGGACTAGGAGATGCTGTAAGACCAAACTAATTGTTTGGAATAGAATGTTAGGTTTTATTCTGCTTCTTTTGATTTTCATAACATTTGTTAACATTCATGGATGATAGCCTAATGACAGCTATGGTTACCTAGCAGCACTTACTTCATAATTATGCAGACATACTTTGTAAGCTACTTCCATCTAAGGATAGCAACTGTTTGATAGCATTCATTTTATAAGTGCACCATGTGTTTTTAATTTGTTTTGGTACTGCTGTGTCCCTACTACTTTTACATTTTGATCCAGAAGCCCTCTAAAAAACTTCTGTTTATTTTAAACCAAATTGCTATTCCATATTCTAAATTGCATTCTCACCCCCCAAAACCCCCCTGCTGGCTTCTCCCCACTTGATTATTTTTCTCTTGATCTCCTGATCTCTTTCAAACATAAGACATAGTTGGTGGCATGTAATCAATTAGTGAGTATAAGAAGGAGCTATTTTTTTCATGCACTCTAAGATGGGATAACATATTGGGTAAGGATTATCAGAATTTTTAGAGAATGATCATGCACAGTGAGCTGGGATAACATATTGGGTAAGGATTATCAGCACTATTAGAGGATGATCATGCACTCTAAACTGGGATAACGTATTGGATAAGGATTATCAGCACTTTTAGAGGATGATCGTGCACAGTAAGATGGGATAATTTATTGGGTAAGGATTATCAGCACTATTAGAGGATGATCATGTACTCTAAGCTGGGATAACATATTGGATAAGGATTAGCAGCACTATTAGAGGATGATCATGCACTCTAAGCTGGGATAATGTATTGCGTAAGGATTAGCAGCACTATTAGAGGATGATCGTGCACTCTAAGCTAGGATAACATATTGGGTAAGGATTATCAGCACTTTTAGAGGATGATCATGCACAGTAAGCTGGGATAACATATTGGTTAAGGATTATCAGCACTCTTAGAGAATGATCATGCACTCTAAGATGGAATAACATATTGGGTCAGGATTATCAGCATTATTAGGGGATGATCGTGCACTCTAAGATGGGATAACATATTGTGTAAGGATTATCAGCACTGTTAGAGGATGATTATGCACTCTAAGCTGGGATAACATATTGGGTAAGGATTATCAGCACTATTAGAGGATGATTGTGCACTCTAACCTGAGATAACATATTGGGTAAGGATTCTCAATACTATTAGAGGATGATCATGCACTCCTAACTGGGATAACGTATTGGGTAAGGATTATCAGCACTTTTAGAGGATGATCATGCACAGTAAACTGGGATAATGTATTGGGTAAGGATTATCAGCACTGTTGGAAGATGATCATGTAATCTAAGCTGGGATAACATATTGGGTAAGGATTAGCAGCACTATTAGAGGATGACCATGCACTCTAAGCTGGGATAATGTATTGTGTAAGGATTATCAGCACTATTAGAGGATGATCGGGCACTCTAAACTGGGATAACCTATTGGGTAAGGATTATCAGCTCTTTTAGAGGATGACCATGTACAGTAAGATGGGATAATGTATTGGGTATGGATTATCAGCACTATTAGAGGATGATCATTTACTCTAAGCTGGGATAGCATATTGGGTAAGGATTAGCAGCATTATTAGAGGATGATCGTGCATTCATAGCTGGGCTAACATATTGGGTAAGGATTATCAACACTATTAAAGGATGATCGTGCACTCTAACCTGAGATAATGTATTGGGTAAGGATTATCAGCACTATTAGTGGATGATTGTGCACTCTAAGATGGGCTAATGTACTGGGTAAGGCTTATCGGCACTTTTAGAGGATGATCGTGCACAGTAAGCTGGGATAACATATTGGGTAAGGATTATCAGCACTATTAGAGGATGATCATTCACTCTTAGCTGGAATAACATATTGGGTAAGGATTATCAGCACTATTAGAGGATGATTGTACACTTTAAGCTGGGTTAATGAATTGGGTAAGGATTATCATCACTTTTAGAGGATGATCGTCTGCTCAAAGCTGGGATAACATATTGGGTAAGGATTATCAGTACTATTAGAGGATGATCATGCACTATAAACTGGGATAATATATTGGGTAAGAATTATCAGCACCATTAAAGGATGAAGCACTCTTAGATAAGGGTCCTCCCTGGCTATGGAGGTATCCTAGGAGTTGAATTGTGATCTTTGATGAACATGATCTCTTGGAGACTTTTCTAGAGCTGTTTGTTTCAATGTTAAGTTCATCTGGAACAAGTTAGGTATTGTATCTGACTTGCAAGGCTGGGTTATCATGCTATATATAACAAGGAACTGACTGAATAAAAAATTTAGTACCACATCTTGAATATCTATTCTTCCAGCCTTCCATGTTATTCAGAGCCTTAGGTAGAGAAATATAGGAGTGGTACATTTGCTTTTCTTCTGGCCAAGACTTGATCTGAGTTGAAGCTGAGCAGTGTATTTTCTTTCAGTCAGTTGCAGAAATATATGCCAGAATACCTTGTGGCATTTCTGCAAGGAATTTCAGGTATCCTCCCAGGACTTATTGCATGAGTCATTGGGATGGTTGACCTGGGATGACTTTAGCAACTGGATCAACCAGTGAATTCATTTTCGAACTTCTAAGCCTTTGTAAGACATTTGGCTTCACTCAGGTAGTTACCAGTGCTACACACAGACTTAGACAATCATTAGACTTAATTTTTCAATGTGATTTGGAGCGGGGACCTTTGTGTTGGAGCAGTTCTCTTGGAGACATCACTTAATAATGTATGCCAGCACTGAACTGATCCAATTCTAAGATTTATGGACTGCAGCTGCAGATTGAGTAGTTGCAACCCCCCCCCCCTCATTATTGGACCAGCTCTTTGTGGAGGGACTCATTGCACATGATCCAGATTAACTTGGCATTACTTATAATACAGCTGTGACTCTTACTCTGAACTGATTCGGCGTTGGTACTTTGCTATTCTTACCCTAATTTGGCATGACCTAGATCTATTATACAGTGTGAACTTTGTCCAGTGACAGTGCCATTACATCAGATTGTCTAGAATAACTTTTTCAAGTGGATGGCATGCTGTCACTTGTAAATCTTATTTTTTCCATTTTTTTAAGATTGTTGTGTGCTGTCACATAATTGTTTCCAAGTAGGATTGCTAAGATGAGGTTCTTCTTTCATCAAGATTCACCATTTAAGCATTACACTGGATCCTAACCAGGTTTATCTGATTTGTGTTTGCCTATGTTTGATTATGTCAACTATAATGAGGGCACGAAAGTTGTTCCATCTGTGCAGCCTATACACTGTTGCATGGAGCTTGGGTGTGTAAAGTTGTTAATTTCATGTCTCAAGTTGCTATGGGCAATTATTACCCAAACTATTTAATCATTGTTGAGGATCAGGGTGTTGCCTGAATTTCACCAATAATTTTGGATTCACGCAAAATTATTTTGTGGCAAAAATTGACCTAACGCCCTTATGATGACTTCTGCTCTAAAATAGTATCAAGCGTAGACATAATGATTCATAAATGCTTCTACCATCAATACTACTTTGTAGTACAAATTATTGTGATGAATTTCTACTAGTTTTTGCTATAAAATGAGCAAATTACAACAGCAAAAGGAAGTAGGATTGTTAAATCTTCAGACATTTTTTGTTGTGCTGGTTCACTATCCTTCCTACAATGCATCCTGATGTACATCACCATGAACAATAAGTGGCATGCAGATTGCATGTTATTGGAATTCAAATGTACCTTTTCAGGGATAGCTGTGGCATATGACATGTAAGCATGGTACACCAGATTAACTCAGTACAGTGGCTTTGGTGCTTTGCTAGCAGCTGGGAAATTCTGTGTTGAAGTCTCAAGAAGGGACTAAAATGCCCCATTGTTGAAGTAATAGTGTAAGCAATACATTTATTAACTACCACTAGTGAAGAAATGAACCATCCACTTTGCTTGCAGAGAGGTACAGAATGATCCCTTTCCTTCTGAATGCATAATTTATATAGAGTATGAAAGAAAAACAGAGAGAGAGAGAGAGAGACGGTGTTAAGGATTATACAATTTGGATGGTTATAATAAAAACAGAACACTAGACTCCTTTTTAAAAGAAAATCACCTGAATAAATATGAATGCTAGCATACAGTATGTAAGCAATATTTATATCTATGACTTCATCAAGACCATGTGAAATGCACAGACTAGCAAAACCTTGCTCAGATTTGACAAATAAACAAATAATGTAGATACTTTGATATATTACATTTAAGTGCTGCTCTTTGCACTGACTTTAAGAACTTTTCTTTTTCAGTGATTGACTTTTTTGCTGATGGTTTCATTGGTGATTTTAAAACTTTTTTAGAGTGCCGAGAAACAACCTGGCAAATTAGATTAAGGGCTGATCATGCCCCAGGTCTTAACAAAACTATAAATATTAAGTGCTTTTTACAAGCACAGAAATGATACGCCTTAACATATATGTTCTCTTTTTATATTAGTTTTTAACATGTATTTTATGTATTTTTCATAAGTACTCCATTAAATTTCTTACTTTTTAACTGAAGAGACAACTCCCACAAAGTTTCAGTCTATCATTGGTCATGATGCGTCATGTGATTTACTTGTAACTTTTAAATGTAGCATTGGACTCCTGTTGCACTATTTTCTGAAGAAGTTCTGACAGTAATTAAAGAATGAAAACACTAATTTCTCAGTGTCCGGAGCCCTGCCTTGGTTGTTTCTAGTATTCCTACAGTTTCAGTATAGCCAAACAATACACTTAAATATGCTGTATTGAAAGGGGATCGGCCATGCATTTTTCTAGCTAGAGGGGTTTGGCTTTACTAGCCTGAATTTATCCATATACACTTAAAAAGTAAAAAGTCATGGGCCTTCAGATGAGATATGGCTGAAACACTATTATGTCCTTAAGAGGCCATATGCATATTTACCTCTACTACAGATGGTTTGTGGTGTTACACAATGAAGACTCTAGCTTGGCTGGGTATTTTATGCAGTTTTTACTGAATGTTTTGTCTGTGTGACCTTTTTACCCTTTGGCTTGGATGCATAGTTCTCAACAAATCAGGGACAAATCCAGAAATAATCAGGGACAATCAGGGGCACTTTTATAATATCTGTGCTATTAACTTGAGACATTGACAGAATACGAGAATGTGAATTAATAAACATGTTCTGAAGTTATTTACATCAAGAACTCTTATTGTTATTATTATTTATCAAGTGTAATTTACCTCCTTTTCTTTGAAAGTCAGCACTTTTAGGAGGGATTAAGAGGAACAGAGCTAAAATTTATAATAATCATAATCAGGGAAATCCCTGAAAATCAGGGACAATTGAGAAGTATACTTTGAATGTTATTTGAGATAGTTTGCAAGCACCTCAACATTTATGGACACCAGGCATGATTTTAAGCTCTGTGTTTCTAAAGTATAGCCAAAAATCCACTTATACTATATTGACAAGGCCAAAAAAAAAAAAGTTGAAACATGCATAACGTCAGCCTGTGGGGTTTGGCTTTATTGGCTAAATGTACCCATAAGGACTTAAAAAGTCAAAAGTAAAAAAATACAAGGGCATTCAGAAACCATGAAGCTGAAACACTGTCAGGTACTTCAGGGGTCATGTGCATATATCCCATGAGCATCCAGGACGTTTACGGTATTACATATTGAAGACTCTAGCTTGACTAAGTATTTCTTCCAGTTTTTACCAAATGGTTTGTCTGTGTGACCTTTTGACCCTTTGGCTTGAATTTTTCTAATAATTGGTACTAAATAATCTTAGCATCTTTAAAAGTAACTTTTGGTGAATCTGTTGTAGTGAAATGAGATATGCAGCTATCCATCAAAAACAATTCAACAAGATTCTTTCTTAGCAAAAGCAAAAGACCCGCTGGCCAGCTTTTACTCTCCTTTTCTCTAGGTAAAAAATGGAACTCTCTGCCTCCTTCACTTAGGACTGTACCCAACACTGAATCCTTCAAATCTCAACGTTTAAAAATGGAACTCTCTGCCTCCTTCACTTAGGACTATACCCAACACTGAATCCTTCAAAACTCAACCTTTAAGAATGGAACTCTCTGCCTCCTTCACTTAGGACTATACCCAACACTGAATCCTTCAAAACTCAACTTTTAAAAATGTAACTCTCTGCCTCCTTCACTTAGGACTATACCCAACACTGAATCCTTCAAAACTCAACTTTTAAAAATGGAACTCTCTGCCTCCTTCACTTAGGACTATACCCAACATTGAATCCTTCAAAACTCAACTTTTTCTTCACCTATCTTCCAAATGGAAATGCTCCTGCTTTCACCCCACTTAAATTCCAGGGACTCCCCACTAAGCTCTCCTTACCCCCACTCCACTATACCCTCATACTTATTCTTATTTCTCAAAAGATCCAGAACTAGCAGACTTTAATTGACTCCAAGCATGAAAATATTGTTTCATCAAAAAAAAAAAAAAAACACTCTGAAAAGTTGTTAAACTGTCTCATAATGTATATTACACTCTGCAACTCTCGAATGTATGAACCCTACTCTTGTATTTCACTTTGTAACCTTTATTTTCTATTTTGCAACCTATACTGTATGGTATTTCACTTTGCAACCTTTATTTGCATTTTGTAACCTGTATTGTATTATACTGTTCATGGAGCTTTTCTCCCCGGGCCTCCACTGAAAATGGGCACTTCTTGGCCCAGTGGACTTCCCCGGTAATCAAACTGAAAATAAAATAAAATAAAAATAAAATAAAATAAAAAAAGCAAATATAGTGGTACTATTCATTTTTAACAGACCATGCTGTTGACAGAACCTAAAGTATACATTCTTTCTCTGTTCAGAAACAGGTAATTAAAGGAACATTATCAGGCACTGAAACAAATTACCAACTTGCAGCACAGTACATCAGTTAGCGATGTTAGGTAATAAAAGACTGCTAAATATGCAATAATATTACACATCCATATGAATTGAAAGAGGAGAGCTTAATTGTCCATCAAGTATTTGTAAAAGAAGTGTTTGTTTTAGAAATGTCCATTAAAAGTCAACAAATTAAGTGTAGGTACTGGGGGTATCATCTAGATAGTAAACTGTATTTTACAATAGAATGAAACACTTAGCTATGGAAAAGAACTGATAGAAAATGTTGAAGATAAAGTGATCATACTGTTTCCTACAGAGTACTAGCTTGTTGTCATAAGATTATGCTGAAAGAACAGGGAATCATATTGTTTTCTGTGCAGGACTGGCTTGTTGTAGTGACTGTACTAAAAGGACATGGGGTGATATAATTCCCGAACAAAAGACTGGCTTGTATTAAGATTGCACTGATAGGACAGGAGTTCATATTTTTTTTCCTGCAG
Organism: Protopterus annectens; assembly: GCF_019279795.1. Lineage (NCBI taxonomy): Eukaryota > Metazoa > Chordata > Ceratodontiformes > Protopteridae > Protopterus > Protopterus annectens. The sequence continues at coordinate 264,136,708 of NC_056736.1, read as the reverse complement.
AGGACTAGCTAGTTGTCATAAGACTGTACTGAAAGCATATGAGATCATACTGTTCCCTATAGATGACTGGCTTGTTCTAATAAGTCTGTGCTTAAGATGGTGGTCTAAAATCAGGGGATCATACTGTTTCCTATAAAGGACTGTCTCATTGTACTAAGACTCTACTGAAGACATATGAGATAACAGTGCCCCTATAAAAGACTGGCTTATTGTACTAAAACTATACTGAGCAGACAGGAGATCATCTTGTTCCCTGTGGAAGACTGGCTTGTTGCAGTGAAGGTTGCTGGAGAAGAGTGTTCCCTTGGTGACTTCATGCAACCATTTGGTGGGCTCCTGTAATTAGGAAAGGTGGTATCAGAGGCCTGTATAAGTGACCAAGAGCAAGAGAGAAACCAGAGATAAACAGTTTATATGTTGCTACTTGGAGTCATGAAAAGTCTTTTTAGGATACTTTGTGTAATGCAAACATGTTGAAATAGAAGACTCTACAGGGTAGGAGGTGTTAATTACAACAACCTTGATTAGGAGAAAAAGAAACTTTAATATGTTACCATGCAAAGCATATGAGTCTAGATAATGTGACTAATTGGAATTGTGATATGCGATATCCACAGGAAGAAAATTCCAGAAATAAGAATAATCCTAAAGGATGAATCTGGTTAGTTGAAAATTATTGAAAAATGGATAGAAAATATTAAAGCTATTAAGTATGTGTTTAGTGGCTTCTACATGACACTTCAGCATATGGATAGTTCATAAGCTCCTGTGAAGTGAAGATTCTTGTTTATTATACTGACAGATCAGGTTCAATAGTGCTTCTGTGCAAATTTTTCATAAATCAAGTGACTTTTACCACAGTCCTTTTGGAACTGATAGCCTTACATGATTTGAGTTTGCAGTGATGAGGCTTCATGTATGAGATCATTTACATTCCACATTTTAACAAGGTTTTTTAAACCCAGCACAAAGAGGAATACCAATTGGTTTTAGTAATTTATTTTTATCTTATACACAGTAATTATTTCATAAACTTCCTGGTCAAGGTGATATTTATTATTCTTTGCTTTATTCACTCCCTAGGAAGCATGTTATTACTTTAAATTAATAAATATATAAAATGCATATGATTCTTTAACTTTGATCTAATGCCGGCCAAACACAGATATTCTGGACCTTTACTGCATTCCTCTCCATGATGAGGAGTCATATGCCACCCTCTTACAAAAACCTAGTATAATGCAACTTGACAATCTGACACATTGTAGTAGCCAGGTGGTTGTCATCATTGCATTACTTAGTTTGACATGTTTTAGTAAAATTTTTAGACAACAAATCTAGATATTCATGCATAAATTATACATAGTTTTTACTTTAAGTGTAAAGGTAATGGAACAGATGTATCATGAATTTTGGTGCCAGTTTATAATTCATAGTATATGATGGAAAAGATCACTTTTATGGAATTGATACTGGTTTTAGTACTGGTGTTATTTACAGTGCAGTGTACTTATTGTTTTGTATAATTGTCCCTAAAGGAAAAGAAGATGTTTACCTTCTTCTTCTTTTGGCTTTTCCCAGTTAGGGGTCACCACACGGATCACCTGTCCGCTCATGATTGGCAGTAATGTTTTACAGTGTCGAGTTGCCAGCCCAGTGCCCAACCTTCCAAAGAAGGCACACCCATGCACACACTCACACCTAGGGCCAATTTAGAGTGTCCAATCCACCTACAGCATGTCTTTGGGATGTGGGAGGAAACCGGAGCACCCTGAAGAAATCCACGTGACCACAAGGAGGACATGCAGACTCCGCACAGAAGGCACCCCAGCCGAGAATTGAACCAGAGAACCTCTTGCTGTGAGGTGGCAATGCTAACCGCTGCACCACAGTGGCCGCCCAAGATGTTTACCTTATAGACACAAAGCAAACATTTTGATTCTCACCTTTGGGAGACATGGCTAGGCTTAAAAAAGAGCCCTGGAACATTAACCTAATAACCCTTTATAGAGGCTGGGAGTAGGCATAATGGTTAAGATGTTTATCTCACAGACAAGCGGTACAGAGTTTGATTCACACAAAAGGGCAATTGGTTAGGCTTGTCAATGAACCTATGAACCTATAATAAAACCTACTGTTGTTGGTGAAAATCACATCAAAAAGGTCTAAACGTATGAAGTAAAATATCTATAAAATGTTTATCACAACATATCATAGCTGCTTGATGTTCGCGTTAATATAACTGCAAGGAAAAATGTCTTGTTTCCAAGGAGGTCTAAAACTGTACAACACACACAGCTGCCCCACTCACTACACTGAACAAGGAGAAGATAATGATTAGTGGCATATCTGGTGTCAGGATCCAACAAGTTACACACACTCAAGTCACTACACCACAGGTACCAGCATGAGTCTGTCTTAGTCCATGTGGGCATTAATGCTCTGAGATATACTTACCTGAACTATATGAAGAGATACATTGTTGATCTCTCTGAATGTGTCTCAGGCAGGTATGTGCCTTGCATTGAACAGCTTTCTATCTTCTGTAAGCATGATGTCATAGTATGAGCTACAGATGATTGACTTCAATAATTGACTTAGTTTCTGGTGTCTTGCCAGGGCATTCAATATTTGTCAGCATGGTTGGACATGGTTAACAAACAATGTTGCTTTGGAAAGATGGCCTGCACCTGTCTACACTAGGCTTCTGAGTATTGACTAAAACTTTATACATCCCCTTACAGCCTTTTTTTAGGCAATATTATATTGACAAACCTACCAGAATGGCAAATAAAACAAAAAGAAACTTAAAGGTGTTACTGCTCAATACCAGGAACCTAAACAAGAAGTTTCATACCCTACAAGCTTTCCTCACTCTGCAGAATATAGACATCTGTGTTGTTACTGAGACATGGTTTAAATCCACAGCAGGTATTCCAGCAGTGCAAGGCTTCAGTGCCTTCCACACATTTAGACCATCAACTGCACAGACAGGGACAAAAGGAGGAGTCTAAATCTACATTAGCAATAAGCATAATTCTACCTTGGTTAAACAGGAAGATGCCCTGAATCTATCCATGTGCAAATCACCACAAAGCCCCATGCCATATCATAGCAAGCTATAGGTCATCTTCTATATCCCTAGAATCCAGTAGCTCATACCTAAAATTATTGGAGGCACTCACCATCAAACCAAATATCCTAGTCATGGGAGACTTAAACTATCCCTGTATAAATTGGGAAACATACACTGCCTCATACTCACAGGCAGAACAGTTCTTGGACTTAATTAACATAAATACCCTTGACCAGATTGTGGGCACACCCACCAGAGGTTCAAGCATACTGGGCCTAGTACTTATCAATATGGGAGAGTGCTTCACCCCCACACCAGTATCACATCCTCACTGGTGAGGTGTCAGATCACAAAGCTTTCTCCTTTGAAATAAAAATCAGCTCAGTAACTCCAGGAAACCCTGAAACAACTATTCCAAGGAAAAAGACCTCCTATTAAGTGATAGTTTGTCAAAGTGCAATGCCCCTTCCAGCCCTGAGTTCACATAAACCATGCATAATTCTTCACAGTGACACTGTAAAACCATGTAAGTGGCTATATATAGGCTGATGTAAACTCAAAATAAACTCTAAAAAATTAAACACACTGATGAAATTCTAACCTTAATAGCGTATGTAACAAAAGGAAAAAAAGTCATGGCTAAAATAAGAAAGAGCAACTCCCATAATGATATGAGCTTTGCAATTAAACTAAACAGGACACTAACCATACTAATTAAGTCCAACAAGGCCAATTATGAGGGCAAGATAGCCTCACAGGCTAAAGACAACCACAAGGCCTTCTACAGCTATGTCCAAAACCTCAAAGGTAACAAACATTAATGTGCTGAACTGGTGGTTAATGGTGCCACCTTAATTGAACAGGGAATTTGCTAGATGACAAACTTAGCTCAAATTTAACCCCCTTCCCCCCACTCTCCCATCATGAAATACCTACTAGTATAACTCCCCCAACTATTAACAGGGATCAGGTTCTGTTGGTGCTTGCTGAGGCCAAAATCATAGTCTCAGTGGTCCCCAATAATATCCCGGAATGTCTCCTAAATAGTTTGAAATATGACCTGTCAAGACCACTTGAGTCCCTTTTCAACTATAGCCTCAAAACTGACTTTGTACCACAAGAATGGAGGGATGCGGTGGTCATCCCACTTCACAAGGGTGGACCATCAACTAGCCCCAGAAACTACAGACCTATTAGTCTGACTACTCTAATATTGCAAAGCCATGGAACAGGTTACCATGGAAATGATCAGCAAAGACATAAGCAACCTTCAGACTCTGCACCCAACCCACTTTGGCTTTGTCATGAGAAGGTCATGCCTACTAAACTTGGTGAGCTTCTTTGAGAAGGTTATCAAGGTAATGGATAAGGGGAAAATGGTGCATACCACCTACCTGGACCTGGTTAGGGCATTCAGTACAAATCCCACTCGGGTATAGTTGACAAACTCACCAAACTGGGTATACACCCATACATAGCCATAGTCATAGAAAGGACCCAGGAAGTCAGAATTGATGATACTACCTCCACTAAGAGACCAGTCACAAGTGTAGCACCTCAGGACTCCATGGGTGGATACTGTTCCTGTTTAGAACCTACTTCTTGGAGGTAAAGGCTAATGTCAATGACCTTTAGCTGACCAAGTTGCAGGTGATTGGAAATTGTAAGCTATCATAGATTTCCCCTGTGACACAATCTTGTTATAAGAGGGTCTAACACAGACAAATGACTTTTGCCAAAGTCACAAATTAAAACCCAGTGCCAAGAAATGCATTATAGTGCCTTTCTGAGAAACTGCCACCCAGGCTAATTACTCCATCGATAAGACAACCCTAAGAGTTGACCTGCTAGTCAGGAATCTGAGAACATATGTAGACAGTAATCTGGCCTTTGAACAACATGTGGCCGAGGTAGTAAGAAAATTATTCTGTGTCATCCAACTTATAGGTAAGAACATGGCATCCAGGTTCAAGGAAGTCATAGTGCCATGTTATTCAACCCTTTTTGAGTATGGTGTCTCTTTCCATATGTACCTAACCAGATATATGCAACAGTTAGAATGCCCACAAAAATTTCTTATCAGGACAATCCATGGTATAAGCACATATATGGATCCTCTTAAAGCCATATCTCTACACTCTGTCTCCTACAGATTACTGAGAGGCAATCTATGCCTGGTATACAAGGCATCCTCAGATCCAGCTCTTATGGACCTTTTGCACATCTGCAAAATGAACAGCATCAAAACCACTTCCTTGAATAATTTTGCTTGTGACAGATATAGGACATGTTGGCAAGACAGATATGTGTTTCAGAGGATCCCTATGTCTGGAATAGGATCCACATCCATGTGAAACACAGCCCATCTCTAACTCTATTTAACAGTAAAATGCAAAGCCGGCAGCAGCTGGAGAAAGACACCAACAATAGCGTAACACGATTTTATTTTCCGCTTTCGTCCGTAGACTTCATCAGAATGAAGACAAACATACAAAATGAAGCCTTAAATACACCACCTCTAATTAACAATCAATGCTGATTAATCAATTAAACAATTAATGACTAATACATTCAAAAATATGTGTGAAAAGTTATTTAAAAATTGTTTTATAAAAAGTATATATGTAAAAAACACTTTTCAATATTATTTCATGTAATATGTAAACAAATAAAATCATTACTTTTGTCCACTTTCAACTTTTGATGTTTCAAAAAACATTTTACATTAATGGACTCATTAAGTCCGGGAGGGTGATCTGATTTTAATTTAATTTGCCACTGGGTTTCCCTCTGCAACAAAAAGTTTTTAAAGTCCCCCTCCCTCATATCCTTATGACACACTTCTAAAATAGAAAATAAAAATTTATTAAAATTCTTACACGTTATACTGTGTTTAAAAAGAGCATTTTTATCATCTTTCATTTTAATACAGTACAAATGCTCCCTAATACGAGTTCTAAGCTCCCTTGTCGACATTCCTACATAAAATGCAGTGCAGTATAACATGTAAGAATTTTAATAAATTTTTATTTTCTATTTTAGAAGTGTGTCATAAGGATATGAGGGAGGGGGACTTTAAAAACTTTTTGTTGCAGAGGGAAACCCAGTGGCAAATTAAATTAAAATCAGATCACCCTCCCGGACTTAATGAGTCCATTAATGTAAAATGTTTTTTGAAACATCAAAAGTTGAAAGTGGACAAAAGTAATGATTTTATTTGTTTACATATTACATGAAATAATATTGAAAAGTGTTTTTTACATATATACTTTTTATAAAACAATTTTTAAATAACTTTTCACACATATTTTTGAATGTATTAGTCATTAATTGTTTAATTGATTAATCAGCATTGATTGTTAATTAGAGGTGGTGTATTTAAGGCTTCATTTTGTATGTTTGTCTTCATTCTGATGAAGTCTACGGACGAAAGCGGAAAATAAAATCGTGTTACGCTATTGTTGGTGTCTTTCTCCAGCTGCTGCCGGCTTTGCATTTTCCTGGTTCGTTTTGGTTGGTGTTTTTCTATTTAACAGTAACCTTGACCAATGGATGAGAAATTGGAAACTCACCCTGGGTCTGTCTCCCATGTCTCTGACAGACAGAGGCGGACATTAATGACCAAACTAGCATTCTCCCATAATATCTAGAAACTTCCCAAATAACATAGCCCCTCCTAATAAACACCCATGAAACATAGGGATAAAATTGGTTTGGCTTGCTGGCTAGACATATAAAGGCCCTGCTGTTCATCAGCCTAGTATATACCTACGAATGTATGCATTCTGATGTATAATTGAATGAAATAGGTCAGTAGGTTTAGTTTTATTCTTATGTTTTCATACTTGGTACACAAACATCTGTTTATACTATTACTGCCATAATAAACATACAGAAACCATCGAGAAAGTCTCAGGATATTGGATTACAGAATGACACAGATTGTGTGCATTATGATGGCATGTGATATTAGAAACGGCTTAACATATCTAGTGAAATAAGGCATTCTTGTCATAAATACATCCAGATAAGCTACCTGCTGCACTGGTTTACACTTTTGTGTTTATTGCTTATAGTGAGCATTTTAAATTATGTAACAAAACAATATTTGTTTGTTTTTGCTATAGATTATAAAGCATTTGAAGAGGCAGCAGAGCATTTCCAGCCATACATCAAATTCTTTGCTACATTTCACAAAGGGGTAAGTGATTTGATAACGTAGCAGTGTACTAATTGCACAAATAAAAAGTGACACTGTTCTCAAAGCACATATCACATCTGCTGTCATGTTTAGCTATGTAAATGCTGCATTTAACAAAGGAGTAAGTGATATGATAACATGTAGCAGTGTACTTGATTTATAAATAGCATGCATCAGTGTACTAATTGCACAAATAAAAAGTGACACTGTTCTAAATGCACAAATCACTTCAGTTGTCATGTTTAGCTATGTATAATGTTGCATTTAACAAAGGGGTAAGTGATCAGATAACATGTAGCAATGTACTTGATTTATAGATAGCATACATCAGTGTACTAAATGCACAAATAGCATCCACCACTGTTGAAATCACATGAGTGTCATACTCATCTGTTTATAATCCTGCATTTTCCAATTGCCCATGAAGCAGTAGGGGGATATTTTTGCTTGATTTTTCCATGAGTTACTCATTCTGTTTGGCCATAAGTGAAAGTTGCAGATGGCTGTTTATCATAATTTGGCAGGAAACAGGCTGTAGGACCAGCTAACACAGATTAAAAACCATGAATGAACAAAAGACTAATGGTCATTTCACATTATCAGTGCCTGTGTTATGTTAAATTCCCTTTGCACCCATTTTAGTTATCATCATGTTTATTATGGACGAGATGGTGATAAGCAGAATACTGACAAGATGTTAGCAAAAGTCACAGATGGCAAACAGTAGTGGAATGTATTACAGGCAATTCTGCCATTATCTATAGCAAACAAGACTTCAGAGACTGAGGTTTTTAGAAAGTATAAGGTGAAGTGGAACAGATGTGTCACTGCTCTGCCAGCACGTTCAGGATGTTCAGTATGACAGATGCCTTCTAATGGGGGGATGGCAGATGAAGTTTATTTTAAGAATGATTTTGATATACTAAAGCAGACTGGTCATTACAGCTGTCTGTAGCATAGTAAACTGAATACCATTCACAACTGAAAATAATTTGATATCTATAAGACTTGAATTAAAGTTATTCATTTTAGAGATTAAGTGAATATTAAAATCATCTTTACATTTTTATACCTGAAAAGATAAATTGTACGTTTATCTAAATTGTTAACAAATAAAAGTTTTATTTTTTGGCAGCTTGTATTTATAACATAAGTTAATCAGAGAGTTTATACAAATTTATAATAACATTCTTCACAACGATACATGTCCAAGTCATTGATATTGTATTTCTCAATTTTATATGAGTCTTTTATTGAAATAGGCAGATGGTTTATTTCTTTTTTTCTGGACCAGAAGGACAATAATAACATATCTCAAGTTTTCAAATTAAATAAACCTTTACACTGTTCAGAATGTTACTGCTCACACCATTACACATGGCTATTATACAAACACACACACATACACACATACACAAACACACACACACACACACACACACACACACACACACACACACACACACACACACACACACACACACACACACACACACACACACACACACACAAAAAATAGGATTCCTGGTCTACATTAGAAAAGGCATAATAACCGTATCATTATTACACACATTATTACATATTATTACTCCCCAGCTGCTGCACATGCTTTGCGAGGTACATGCCGAAGTAGGCATTGTACTAAATAATTGGCCTTATAAGGGAAGAATACAGGGATGTTATGGCCTCCTTGTCCCTGTTTGAGATACCCTTACTTATGAAGTGGGCCATGTAGAAATCCTTCCATACAATGGAAGCAACGTGGTGGTCAAAAGTCACATTGCTATCAATGACTGATTGTTATTAATGTGATAATATGTGGGGGTGTCACTCTCCCCAAAGGGGATGATGATGATGCATTTTTTGGCATTCAGCTTGAGGCCATGTTTCTGGCACCATTTGTTTGGGTGAGACCCTCTTGTAGGACGTCCACATCACTTGGGGAATTGATGATTGCACCCAACTTGCAGTCATCTTCAAACTTGGTCAGCCATAGCCCACTGGTTTTGGCCTGAACCTCAGAGAAGTATATCCCGAATAACAGAGGCCCCCAAGACTGATCCCTGGGGTATGCTACTCATTACAGATCTATTGCTTGAGGTGGCTTCCCCTATTTTGATTAGGTGAGTTCTATCAGTGAGCCAGTTTGCTACACATCTGATAACATATGGATTAATGGTTAGTTGAGAGAGTTTATCTATTATGCCAGAGTGGGGAATAGTGTCAAAAGCTTTGGCCAGGTCAAGATAAGTGGTGTGCACTGTCTTCCCCTCATCCATGGCTTTGGTAACTATCTCAAAGAAGTCAACCAGATGTAACAGACATGACCTCACCTTGACAAAGCCAAACTGTGTGAGGTTGAGTGTTTGGAGGTTGCCAATGTCCCTGTTAATGAGGTCCATGATAATCCATTCCATGGCCTTGCAGATCAGGCTAGTGAGGCTGATGATTCTATGATTTCCCTGTTCAGTGGATGCTCTACCTTTGTGTAAAGGGATGACAGTGGCTGTCCTCCACTCAACTGGGACAAAGCCAGTAGTCAGACTTTGGTTGAATAGGGTGCCTAATGGTGCTGCAAGTTCATGCCTGAGATCATGTAGGATGCAACCTGGGATGTTATCAGGTCCCATGCAGGCTATATTTTTTGCCTTTCAGAGGGCAGTGATGACCAGTTCCCTAGAGATAAGGGTAGGGGGGCAGGTATTGGGGATGTCCTGATTTACTGATGGGGGGACAGAGGGGTGAAGTTTTCGCTGAATCTGTCAGCCAGTAGGTTGGCTAAATCTACAGCATTTGTGTGTGTGGTGTTCTTGACCACCAGTTTTGAACATATCTGGGTGCTTCCTTTGAGACTGTGGACATATGTGAAGAAGGCCTTATGATTGTCTCTAATAGATGTGGCCAAGTTGGCTTTAGAGAATTTTACTAGTGCTCTTTTTTGCTTATTCGGGCTAAGGGGAGATTGCTTCCAATTGGACACCTGCTCCGTCTTGGTCCTGGGCAGCAATTTTTTCCTTTGGTTATATAGTTTATTTATTGCAGATCTCCACCAGACATGTTTACTCTTCCTTACGGAGGATGATTTTGTCCTGTCAGGTATTCCTAATTCCATGCCTCTATATAAGTGCTTGTATACTACTTTGGTGTAGATTTGGACATTGATGCCAGTTCCAGCAGAGGGGGCTGTGAAGCTGTTTATACCATCCCTCAAGAGGTTGTAATCAGCTTTGGAGAAGTTTTTTTGTTTGACCCTAGCTAGAGTGGAGTCAGGGGAGATGCTGACTTTGAAAGTGACCGCTTTATGGTCGGATCTTACCAGGAAGGATAATAATGTAGGGGTGCTGGAGTGGTTACTCATGTTGGTTAATACCAAGTCCAAGATATTGTCACCTCTTGTGGGGGTATTGACTAGCTGTTCCAAGGCATTTGCATTGATAAAGTCGAGGAATCTCAGGGCATTTGCATTCTGGCATGAGTAGTTTTTCCAGTCTATGGTTAGGTAGTTAAAGTCACCTAGGATCAGGGTAAAGGGTTGAATCGTGATAGATTTAAAGATGTCCAGAAAGGTGGAGTGGGCATCTTGAGTTAAATTTGGGGGCCTGTAACTAGTTATGATTTGAACATGGGTCTTGTTAATGGTTAACTGCACCTGGAGTATCCCCTGTACGTCATCCTGTTTGACCAGCCTGGAGGTGTTTGTGTGTCTTTAATATAGATATATATATATATATATATATATATATATATATATATATATATATATATATATATTGAAACTCCACCTCCTTTGGCTTTGCTGCCTACAATTTGGGGTCTGAATGTATAATAGGATGAGTAAGCAGGTAAGGCTGGGGTGCTTGCCGCAGCTTTGAACCAGGTTTCTGTGACTGCACAAATGTCAGCATCTACCAGCATTAAGAATGCTTGCAATGAGTGCAGTTTCATGTTGAGACTCTTGCGTTTAGCAACATGACCTTTAATTTGCGTTTTGTTGAAATTTTTATGTTGGTTTTATTGACCTCAGGACTTTTCCTAAAAAAGGCACTATGGGGGAGGCAAGGGCCTTTGCCAGAAGCCTGAAGCCCAAGTGAGACAGATGTAGGCCATCTCTAGCAAAGCATCATTGTCTGTCAATCATATCTTCCCAGGCTGTCAGGTACTGGATCCCCCTGGAATGACACCAGAAACTAAGCCAATTGTTAAACTTCATTTTCTGTTTGTATTGAGGCATCATTCTGGCTGACGGTAAAATGCTGCTTAAGGCTAGGGACATACCTGCCTGGGACACATATTCAGCAAGTTCAATCATGTTTTTCTTTATATAGTCCCCGGAGGTACATCTCACGTCATTCACCCCAACGTGGACTATGACAGAGTTGTAACAGTACCATTATTTTTGTTTTTCTCCCTGATTCATGAGATAAGAGGTTGAGACGTGTGTGGTGGTTGCACACTGTATTCTGACAATGAGTTGACAAGATAAATTCTTATGGATCTAAAAGGAGCAGCTGGACATAACTTTTTTCACATCTGATACCAGTCAAACATCAACATTGTACTCCATAAGTGGTTATTTGTGATGGCCTGGGCAGGGGATGTATGATATTAGCACATCACAGTGTTGTACTGTGTAGTGTTACTCTCTAACATCACTTGGTCCTTTGGTGGAGTTTTTAGCTGTGATTTCTTCTTTGCAGAGTCTGCATGTATTCCCTGCCTCTGTGTGATTTTAATCCATACACATTGCTTTCTTTTCCTAGACCCTCATCTGCATAACATAAGCCTACAGCCATATGTACTTTTACTTTTTGTCCCAGCCTAATGCAAGAGCTTTACACAGAAGGTAACTCTGTCTCCCTCTCTCTCTCTCTTTGAGGGCCAAGAAGGCAAGCATTGTACCCAGAAATGATTTGTATATCTTTACATTTGTCCTCTAAGTTTTGAGAGAACTACTGTTTTATTAGCATTGACTATTAAGCTTTAGACACAACTTACTTTCCTTGAAAGAAAGACAATTGAATTTCTTTCCTTACACGTGATTTTTGTTCAGGCCATCATTAAATAAAAAAATAAAAAAAAAAAACATTGAATGCTAAGCTAAACACACAACCTATTTTTCCTTGAAAGAGAAATACAATGAATTTCTTTCCTTACTCAAGATGTTCTGGTCAGGCCATCATTAAACCAAAAGTTGAGGGAAAAAAGTTGTGAAATACACCTCTAAGCATTTAGAATCTTATGACTTCTGGGACCCCTGACTTAACTTGTTCAAGCCTAAAATGCCTTTTTGTATATTTCCAGTTCACACCCATACCTCCTTATAGGGTCTGGTTTCTTTAACTAAGCAAATTACCAGCTAATAATAGGCAGTAAAAGAATAGAAAGTGCAAAGAGTTATTAACAAAATGGCACTAAGATTGTTGATCTAGGATCTGCTGCAGTAGATAAATTCATCATTTGTCATTTATTATTCATATTTTCATATTTGTGTTCATATTTTCATAATTGAGAGTCCTACATTTTAATGAGGAGTTTGGTGTGATATGTGATGATGGGAGACAAGGAAATTCATTGTCATTGTCCATTTATATCACACTACACCTGAGATATTGCTAATTGTTGGTAATTATTATAATAAACTGTATTTCATAGGTTCATAGGTTCATAGGTAGGTACTAGGCTATCGGCCCAAGGGCCTACGTAAGCCTAGCCAACAATGTTCCCTGGCTTACGCCACCCAAGAAAGTTATTTTCCTGTGCCACTGTTGAGCAGAGACACAGAAGTGATCCCCGGGGTGTATTTCCAATTTCCCATCCACTCATCAAGATCTTTCTTGAAGAGTGCTAATGAAGAACTTTGCTTGACATAGATGGGTAGCCTGTTCCAGAGTATGGGATGTGTCTGGGACAGGAATCTATCCCTCCAGCATGTCCTGTTTATTGTGGTGACAAGGTTTAGGTCTGTAAAGCATGTAGCTCGGAGGGATTGGGATTTCTTTAGGTGTAGCATGTCCAGCAGCTCTGGGTTTGACATAGCTTTATATGTTAGGCAGAGATCACCTCGGAGTAGGTGATATGATACGGAGTAAAGCTGGAGTTTTTTGAGATGGTCAGTGTAGGGCATTTGTTTGAGGCAAGTAATCCTCTTTGTGAGGTACTTCTGAGGCCTTTCCAGCTGCTGCAGATGTCTTGTGAGGTACATTCCAAAAGGGGCTTGTACTCTATAATGGGTCTAATGAGTGTCGAGTAGAGGGGAACAATGACCTCTTTTTTCCTGGATGAGAACCCTTTTATGATGAGGTGTGCCGCGTAGAAGGACTTCCTGACTACTGTGGCGATGTGACTATCAAAGGAGAGACTACTGTCCACCTGGGTCCCAAGGTCTCTTATCACACATTCAGTGTTAAGTAGATTGCTGCCTATGTGGTAGTTCATGGGTACAGAGTTTTTACCAAAAGGGATGACACTGCACTTTTTGGCATTGAGCTTGAGGCCATGGCTCTGACACCAGGCATCTGTTTCAGCGAGGCCCTTCTGTAGGATGTCCACATTATTTGGGGACTTGACTATCACTCCTAGTTTGCAGTCATCTGTGAACTTCATTAGCCTGGGGCCTTCTGTGTTAGCCTGTACTTCAGAGAAGAAGATACCAAACAGGAGAGGTCCCAGGACGGAACCCTGTGGTACTCCACTTGTCACTGCTTTGAGGTCAGATTTGGAGTCTGCAACTTTTACAGCGTGGGTTCTGTCAGTGAGCCAGTTGGCAACCCATCTTGTGACATAGGGATTTATACCTAGTTTAATGAGTTTAGCTATAATTCCAGAATGGGGGATGGTGTCGAAAGCCTTGGTGAGGTCAAGATAGGCTGCGTGAACCACCTTACCCTCATCTACGGCTTTGGTGACTGCCTCAAAGAAGTCAATCAGGTTCAGAAGGCATGATCTGTCTTTCACAAAACCGAACTGGGTGGGATCCAGAGTTTGGAGGTTACCAATGTCTTTGTTTATGAGTTCCATGATGATACGTTCCAAGGCCTTGCAGACCAGGCTCATCAGGCTAATAGGTCGATAGTTCCCGGGATCAGTGGTGGCTCCCCTTTTGTGGAGTGGGATAACTGTTGCTGTGCACCATTCAGTAGGCACAAAGCCTGATGTGAGGCTATTATTGAACATGGTGCTTAAGTGGGGAGCCAGTTCGTTCTGAAGTTTGTGTAAAACGCATCCTAGGATGTTGTCTGGTCCCATGGATGCTGTGTTTTTGGCTTTAGAGAGTACATATTTTATCTGCCTAGTTGTGATTACAGGGACTCTGCATTTTTCCTGTACAGATATGGGCCCTTTAGGGGGTGGGGGGGGTAAAGTTAGCACTGAACCTATCTACCAGGATGTTGGCAATATCAGTCAGTTCTGTAATTTTCCTGCTGTTGTGCTGTAACTCAGAGCACATCTGGGTGTTACCATCGAGATTCTTGACATGGCTATAGAATACTTTGTGGTTGTCCTTAGAATTAGTGTCGAATTTGTTTTCATAGCTAGCTTTAGAGGATCTTATAAGGGATCTCAGCTTCTTACTGAGGCTGACCAGGGAGCTCCTCCACTCATGGGATTTTACTCTCTTTTGCAACAGTTTCTTCTTTCTGTTGTTTATGGCAGGGGAACACCAGATTGGCTTCCTTTTTTTGGAGGATAGCATCTTGGTTCTGTTTGGGATAGCATGATCCATGCACTCGTGTAAGTGCTTATAGAGTGCATTTGTGTAGGATTCAGCAGTCATAACTGTATTGTCCATCTGCATGGGTGTCATGAAGTTCATCACTTCTGTCTTAAGAAGCATGAAGTTGGCTTTGGAGAAATTTTTTACCGTGGCTTCCTTAATGGAGGGTTGGGGCGGGATGTTGATATCAAGGGTGATTAGCTTATGGTCAGATCAGACCAATGAGGAGTTGACTTCAGGTGTGGAACACCGGTCACTCATGTTGGTAATGACTAGGTCTAGGATATTGTTGCCCCTGGTGGGGGTGTGGATAAGTTGATCCAGGGAATTGGAGTTTATGAATTCCAGAAAGCGTTGAGCTAAGGAGCTAGTACATGAGTAGGTTTCCCAGTTAATGGTGGGGTAGTTGAAGTTGCCCATTATTAGGGTGTTTGGTTGAACCCCAATATTTTCCAGTACATCAAGAAAAGAGGAGTGGGAATCCTGGGGCATGGTGGGGGATCTGTAGCAAGCTACAATTTGGATTGCAGTTTTGCCCAGAGTTAGTTGCACTTGGATAACCTCGGATGCATTATGCTGAGCAACTAGCCTGGAGATGTGGATAACCTTAATGAATATGGACACACCTCCGAATTTGGTGTTTTGGTCCAGGTTACATGGTCGAAAAGTGTGGTATGAGTTATAGCCTGGTAGTGCAGGGGTGCTGTCTAGAGCCTTGAACCAGGCCTCAGTCACTGCACAGATATCAATGTTCTCCATTTTAAGGAGTGCCTCGAGTGAGTGCATTTTGAAATTTAGACTTCTAGCATTGAGTAGTATTACCCTTAGTTTTTGCTTGCCTGTTCCTGCTACAGTGGTGAATTTGTCATGTAAACCTTGCCTAAAATGGCACTATAGGGGTAGCAAGAGCCTTAGCCAGTATCCAGAATCCCAGGGGCGACAGGTGCAGGCATCTGTGCAAAGCATCATGGTCTGTCGACCATGTCATCCCAAACAGATAGATACTGGATCCCCTTAGAATGACATGAGAAGCTTAGCCAATTGTTGAAGTCAATAATTTTGTCCTTGTACTGCGGTATCATTCTGGGCAATGGCAGAATGCTACTCAGGGCTAGGGTCATACCTGCCTGGGCTACAAGATTGGAGAGCTCTTCCATGTCTCTTTTCATGTAGTCCAGGGAGGTATGTCTCAGGTCATTCACACCCGCATGGACAATGATCGAGTCATATTTGTACTTGTTGTGGCGTGACCTGAGTGCGTGGGTTATGTAGCGGATCCTGGCACCCAACAGGCAGCTGACAGTAACCTTCTCCTTGTTTAGCCTTGTGAGTGGGACATCAGTGTGCCTGACTATAGGGTCACCTATGACTAGTATGTTGGGTACGTTATTTTGCCTTATTGGCTGTGGTTGAGTGGCACACTGAGTCTGTGGGCTATGTGTCATTTGGGTTGTGTTGGAGGATGGAGGTTGCTTGCATTTATGCTTTGGTGGTCTCTGTTGCTTAGACAGATTATTATTGAGAGCCTCTGCAAATGTTTTTGTGTTACTATGTGTGGATTTTGGTGGTGTAGATTGAGTGAGACTATGTGATGAGTGTGGTGTGGTGCAAATGTTTAACTTCTCCTCATGACTGTCACTTTCAGTCTTGGTTGGAGAGAGCTTTACCTCCAGTTTGGCTAGATAAGTGCATCTCTTACAGGTTGTAGTATTGGGTGGTAGGAGGAGAGGGTTGTTTGTGTACATGAGGCAATTTCTACATTGCATCAAGATGCCCAGATTCATCAGATAGACAGGAGAGAACACTGGGAGCTGACCCTTGGACATGCCTGAATAAAAACCTATTTTCCTCCAGATAAGTGAGGAAAGTGAGTACAAGAGCTGTTTTTCTATAAGCAAGTGAGAAAAGTAAGTACAAAAACTGTTTTCCTCTAGGTAATGAGGAAGGTTGAATGCTATAGTAATTAGTAGCTTATTTAGTGCTTACAAGTTCTAAACAAGTGCTGAGCACGAATAAGCAAATTTAAGTGCTAAAACTAAGAATATGTATCTGCACTAGACGAGTTACAGGACAGAAACAAGTGGAAATGTAGGCTTTCAAATCAGAAAGTTGAGAGAGATGGAAGATGGGAGATTGCCCAAACGGCCAATAACTACAATTTCTGGGCCAAAACCACTCCTTATGCGGTAGACAGGTTACCTAGTGCTTACCACTCCCACTGATAAGCTAGAAGGCTTCCCTCCAACACAGAAAGGCTTGGGTGGGTCAGAAGCTTACATATAGTCCTGGATACAGCAAATCTGTATCTGGAACACTAGTTACAGGAAAGGTAGGAAACAGGCTTATAGTTTTTTTTTTTTTTTTGTACAGAAAAGTAGCTAAAACAGTAGTAAAGACAATTCACATGCAGTGCAAGCTAGCACACTTGAGTATGTAGCAATATTAGACCAAACACAGTTTAAAAAATGCAATTAAATTAAAAAGGACTAAATGCAAATGCAGAAAGAGTTTATTAAGTAGAATGTGGTAAAGAGATGGGACTGGGGGGGGGGGGGTGTCCCAGATCAAATCTACAGTGGGACGGGCATCTGCAAAAGCCACCAAATTTAAACTACAAGCCAGAAATAGAGAGGTGGGACAAAACAGTTTCAACAGAGATCTAAGCAACAATTAACAGTATAAACTCTAAAACCAAAAAAATTTACTCAGCTCAGTATATTTGCAGATAGATTGGAAAGCAGTCTCTCAGAACAGAGAGACAACAGTTTCAACAGAAATCTAAGCAACAATTAACAGTACAAACTCTAAAACTAAAAAAATATATACTCAGCTCTATATATTTGCAGATAGATTGGAAGGCATTCTCTCAGAACACAGGTTCCAGTACTTAATACTTCACAAAACAACTGACTTACAAATTGTTGCATGACATTAACTGAAACTTTAGATGTTGTTGAAGAAAACTGTGTTTGATATTTGCACTGTAAGTTGCATACCTTGAGAGATATTCAGTGTCATTTATATTGCTAATTATACAATTAAACATATATTTTCATATTTCTGTAAATATCTAGGTAAACATGTCATAGAGGAATTTTTTGTCTTGCAAATGTCTGTGTCTGGTTAACAAAAATGTGCTAACAATATATGTATAGCTTGTACAATTTTCTAGAAATGAGAATTTGTGAAAGTTTAGCAAAAATATAATTTGTGGTTCATGTGCATTATAATATATTTTACAAAGACCTCCCCATTAATATTTCAAAACGTGCACGCTGATTGGTCCGCGTGCACGTTGTAAATCAGAATTATACTAATGGAAAAAGGTCCGGTTACCCGGACTTTTTCTATTAGTATGTCTTTTTTTTTGTGTTGGACAGCAATGGAGAATGGAAGAGCTCCATTGCTGTTATCTCGCTATGTTAAACAAGTTAACATAGAGAGATATCTTATAAAAAAGAAATGGAGATCTTCCTTTCTCCGTTGCTTCCACACACAGCTCTGATGTACTGCGTAACCATATGCATGCGCAGTACATCTGAACTGCTGCAGAATACTGGACAGCTGCGGAAGGGTAGCAAGGAGGCATTATACAATGCCATTATTTAAGAAAAGTAAGTATTTTTTTTTTTAATAATGTCATTGTATATAATAACCACTTCTGGGTGTGGGTAATGCTGGATTTACCCATGGTTGTCTTTGTTTGGCCACTCGGGCTTCACCCTCATGACCAAACCACACCAACCATGGGTAAATCCAGCATTACCCACTCCCAGGCGTGGGTTATTGCTTAATTATAGTATTTATCGAAAGACCATGAATGTACTGACTTATCACTGTAAAGAATACTTCTTACTGATAACATTGCTATCTGTGCAATTTTAATAGCTTTTACTGTTCACGAAATATTTACATTTGTTTATCTTATACATTTTATGTTTGTTTTTCAGAAAACACTCAAGAATGCTAGCTGTGAGTAGGCTGCTAGAGTTGTGATATTCTACACCACATAGGTGTAAATCTGTTAATTCACTTACATTCTCCAGACTTATTAAAGTAGAATATTAGCTAGTTAGGATGTGTTAAAAACATGTGGGGGGAGGGGGGCTAACAAGTAAGGTAAATTGTAATCTGTACGGATGATGTGGAGCCAAAATGAGGGAAAATAGGGGAAGTACACTGGGAAGTATAGAGGAGACTAGTGTGCGGCAGGTGGGGGTGGGGTTTGAAGCCCTTTGTCTATGGCTCCATTTCACCTAAAGCTGGCCTTGTTGATGGCAATCAGACATGTCAGGTGTTTATATAGTAGGTACCATGGCCACTCTCTCAACCTCTTAGAGCAAAAAAAAAAAAATCTGGACAAAGCCTAAAATGATGGGGGGATAAACAGGGACAGATTTTAAATATTGCTCTTACAAACTTAGAAAGTTAATAGAATAATAGGTTTTGCATTAGCATGCATTTTCTGAAGGATGTGGAGTCTTAAACTCAAATGTTTGTCATTATTAATGACTTTAATCCTCAGCTATTTGCCAGAAAAGTACAGATTTTAGGAGGAACACACCAAAATATGAGGTAAAAATCTGGACATTCTGCTAAAATCTGTACAGTTAAGAGTTATGACCATGGCTATAATGAGTGGGAGCATACTGAGGCAGTCTTTGGCTGAAAGTAAATGACTAAATCTGTTTGATTGCAGAAAAGGTAATTGACCTGCAGTAACAGAGACCTACTCCATTTAATTTATTTCCACCCATTCATTTGCTTCTTGCAGCTCCTAAATATTGCTCTTATAAACCTAGAAAGGTGATAGAATAACAAGTTTTGCATTAGCATGCATTTTCTAAAGGATATGAAGTCTGAAATTCAACTATCTGTCATTATTTAATGACTTCCGTCATCAGTAATTGATTTGTCAGAAAACCACATACTTTATGAAGACTAGAGTAAAAATATGAGTCAAACATCTGAATATTCTGAGAAAATCTGTACAGCTGAGAGGTATGAGCCCCCCCCCCCCCACACACACACTTTTAAGTTGGACGCTGCCACTGATTCTCTTTCTTGAAAGGAACATCAAAACTATCCTTGAACTGCCCACATGAGACAGAGGCATACATTCAAAGGAACCCACCACATTCACCCAGGAAACAACTCTACAAGCCCGATGATGCTACTAAAGGAAAACTTCTCCAATCTTCTGATGCAACAGATAGATCAATCAGGAAAATGAAAAGCAAAAATGCCATACCAGGCAACAAGCTGCTTCCCTGACTACTACATGGAGAACTGAACTGGAAGACCTTAACCGCTTTCTGCCACTTGCTGACATGTTCGAAGAGAAGTAAGACCTCAGAATGGAGTTTACAGACCCAGATCTCTTGCCTAGTGACCTGAATAGAATAGAAAAAGAGCATGATAGCCCTACTCTAGTACAGGGCCTCAGTCTTCTCCTTCTTCTTTCAGCTTTTTCCGGTTAGGGGTCGCCACAGCGGAGTACAGGGCCTCAGTAACAGCCAATAAACCCCAGACCTGAAACATGCCGCTCAACCCACAGTAACATTCTGAAGCATTAACTTCAGCTTCTGATAAAGCCAACAGGGAAGGTATACTGCAATCTGAACTAATGTTTCTGCACTACAACTCAGTTGAAGCAAACCTAGAGGGGTGGTCAAAGGTTTGTGTATTTGTTTTAGCACTGACATACTGCTACTTCTTCCCTCGTGGGTAGAAAGGTTTAAAGTTCCATTTACGACTGGCACAAACTATCAGTACTGCTGTTCTACACCAATAATACAAGAGTACACTTGCAGACATAAAAGTTTATTCTCCTCTACTGCCTGACTTTGTATTATTGCCTGTGCTCCTTGCCTAAGGAGAGATCACTCATAACAGGTACTTTATCAACAGTCTGGGAGAGACTCAATAAGACCAAATTAGTACTATTATGGCATACTCCTTGGGATGCTCACAAGTGGTCTTGTCCTAATCACATGATTCTAGCCCTGTTATGGTGACTGACCTCTGGTAGTAAGACTGACTTTTATATGGATTATTTGTTGATTATTTCTTGGAGGTTTTCTAGAAAAGGTTTGAACTTACAATTAGAGTTAGATGGAATAATTTTGCACACAGTGACTTCACTCTGTGTGAGACTCCATGACAATACAGATTTTTTTTTACTTGGAATGTTTGGGGTTTAAAGTGTAATGTTGAAAGGCAATGTCTAATTCAGGATTTACTGTGAAAAAGGGCAAGGGCCGCTTTCCTGCAAAAAAAAATAAATTTGAGGGTCAACATCTGCCAGGTTTTCTGAAAGCATGGAGGGAATGGTATATTGCAAAATATAAGGGGATACATCTAAGGGTACTTTAGTGCTGGTTAAAGACTCACTGGTCTGGGCCAGAGTAGAATCTAATTCTCAAAAAGGAGGGAGATGGAAATCTAAGTCAGGCTACTCAAGTTTAATGAATTTCTAGAGACAGGGATGCCCCCTCTTGTCCGTGATACTTGCCATCGCCATGGAGGCAATTAGCCTGTATGTCAAGCAGCATTGCTCACACTGGGGGATTCCCAGGGAAGATAAAGAAAATTGGCTGGACTCCTGATTTGCAGATGATTGCACCTTGTGGCTCAAAAATCTTCAAGACCACATACCAGAGATATTACTGACCTTCCAATACTTTCATCTCTAAACAGCCTTGCCAAGTTAATTAAGATAAAATGGCCCTATCTCCACTTAAACAGGCATGCAGGGGAATCGAGAGAGAGAGACAGAGAGAGAGAGAGAGAGAGACAGAGCTTTAGTCAGATGAAAATCTAATGACACTTAACCAATAATTTGCAGGGCATTATTGTAATGCAGCACTTTAGGGACCATGAGGCAAGACCAAGTTTAAATACCTAATTCTTTCATGCCAGGAAAGTCTATCTGCTTAAATGAAAATCAAGCTCCCTTTTCTAGCCACAATGTCAGCTGTCTACATGGTCGTACTGCCCAGGTTTTTATTCCTGGCAAGATATATTCCATCCCATAATACAAATCCGCTCACAGCAAATCACCAGAAGATACTGTTTAAGTACATTTGGGAAAAAAAATATTCTCAATTAGCCAAGAAAAACCTCATGACTAATAAAATATTTGGAGGGTTGGAACTCCAAGATTTCCTAAAATATGCACAAGTGGTGAACTTGACCATGTATGTACAAGTTAGAAAGTATTCTAGATTAGTTTTTGTTATACTTGAGTTCTGTTTGATACAGCGTCTCTGCCAGATATCCAGCCCCTTGGAATGCAGAAAACATTGGGAGTCTGGGGATTGTAAAGCAAAGGTCTCCAAGGTTATCTTCTAATTCCTAGTGGTAGATTCCCAGTGGGGCTTCTGGGGCAGAATTTGGGCAAATGAAGTCAAGATAGGCAATAAACATATTTACTGGGAAGAATGGATTCAAAAATACTTATTTTTATTTAATTATTTTATTATAATTTATTTTTGGATGGACTTTTTGATGCCTAATGGAGATAAGCACCGAGAATTTCTCAAGTGCAAAAATACATTCTCAAACATTAACACTCACCTGTGGCAATACATACATTTAGCCAGCTAGCTGGTAGCACACACGACAGCCACAGAAGTTTTGGAGAAATTCTAAATGAGTTAGTGACTAAGAAGGACAAACAGAAAGAGGTGAAGCCCTGCTTACTGTCCCTTGCTTACAATACACTATACTGTCCCTTGCTTACAATACACTATATATATATATATATATATATATATATATATATATATGTATATATATATATATATATATATATATATATATATATATATATATAGCTCCAAGTTACTTGAGATAGGCAAACATGGGCAGTCTGCTACTGTGAAAGGTAGTATGTATCCCCCCTATGGGATGCTGTAATCACAAACCCTAAGAAGTGAGTTGCTGTTCATCCAGATTTCTTTATGCAGTTTACAAAATTTCACTTTTGGCATAGATCACCTCTACAGTTTATGAAGCAAAATGGGAGAGATAGTATATGCTGAAGATGCGAAGCCAACTGCAGAATTTGCCCTCAGGAAACACATCCCCTCCCTATAGGATAAGTAAATTTGGATGCTGTGATTGAGAGATATTCTGCAAAACCTGGTCAGTTATGAAGGGCTGCAAGTGCTCCAAATCTACCTGAGAGTCTCTGCAATCATTTTGAAATAATGGAAAGAAATTCAAACTAGCATTATTCTGGACTTTCAAAAATATGTGACTGTCTGGGCATGAACTTGTTATTGCATACAGATTTATTTGTATGGGATTGCTTAGTCAAAATTAAAATCAATATATAGCTCTCATATGCTGTGTTATATCATAATAATATCTAGTATTAGAATTTGTATGGTATTTTACACTGTGTTATTGAACTGCAGTGTTGGTGCTGCGGTAGCATTGTCACCTCACAGTAAGACGTTGTCCTGTTCGATTCTCAGCTAGAGTGTCTTCTGTGTGGAGATATCCATGAATGGGCGTACCTTCATTGAAGGTTGTGTGTCAGAGCTGGCAACTCTGCATGTAGAAATCTACTGCCAATCATTAGCAGACCGGAGTTCCGATGTGGTGACCCCTAACCGGGAAAAGCCAAAAGACACAACAACAACACTGTGTTATTGATATATTATGGTTTAATTCACCTCCTCTTTTCAGTGTTTGAGTGCTGACCTGTATTTTCAATCAATAAAGCTGTTTAAAAAATAAACACTTACTGACAGGGGACCACAGAGATATACAAACCACCATGGAGTCTGATAGGTCACTTAATTAGATATTGTGCTGCAATTAGTGAGTCACACACAGGAAATGGTAGGCCAATTTCAGAGGAAAGCAAACACTGCCACAGAAATGTGCATGCAGTCAACTAGGCTGTTTTAATAGCATGCATTACATAATGCAGTATGCAATGGTTTTGGCATCTACATTCTCTATTCTCAGCTACTTCTTTAGTGCCATGAGCCCTGTTGTCCAAAACTTTATTCACTTTCTGTAGTCAGTAAGGGAGGGCTGACAATGAGGAGGCATTGCGAGGACCTAACAACTTTCCAGCAATGCAAAGAGTGCAGCTGTGTACAGAGCAGGTGATGAAGAAAGACAAACTATGTTGAAACAACACATGGCACTCACTTTGGAAGGGCAGATACACTATGTTTCATTATATTTTGAACTGTCTAAACAGATGCAAAAGTGCATGTAAACATCTGAGCTTTATAACACAGCACTGCTCACCTCCACCCCAAAGATGTACAAGAGAGTAACAGTACAAAAGGGGTCTGTGGGAGACAAGTCTTACCCTCCTCACCCTCAGTGAAACTGCAACTGAATTCAGCTATAACAGCTACAGTGCAAATCCTGAAATGCTGAGCACTCTTAGAAGTAGTGAGTTCATATCACACATTCTACAAAATAAATTTGTTGTCTGTTCAACACACATAGCAGACGTCATGACAGTAATAATGCACACACTAACTAAAATGACATTCATGTGATCAAAGATGTATGTATCAGCATCACACAAACAAATGACACCTGTCACAATTATTTCGGCATATCAGAGATATAGCAACTCTGATGTGCCCACTGATATTTTAACAAATTACTTTCAACAGTCTATCAAATACATTACTAGAAGGTATGGTGAGTCTGTGGGGATATTATTCTGATCTTATGTGTCCTAAAGTATAATTGCATGCCTTCCACACAGAACTCTCTGGAGTCCTTACAATATTAAAGGTATATCCATTATACATTTTAGTGTACCTTCTGAGATAATGCTCAGTGGCATTTTATTGGCTTATGCTGTGTACACAAAATAAAATGGAAAAAAAATTTGAAAATATAGTCATTCATACAAAAAATGTAAACTAACTTCTTTTTTTTCAACTGTACATACAGATCATTGACAGACAAGGGCTTCAGCAAAGAACTCACAACAGGCATTGAGGAGGACAAATGGGCAAACAGAAAAATAAAAAAAATGCAAAAGAGTTACGGTCAGTGCAAGTCTGTCCTGATTCCGAAAAACCTGCTTTCAGTGTAAGTGACTTCATTTGGTATAAGGCCTATCTTTAAACAGGCTTACGTGGGTGACCAGATTCCAAAACATCTGCTCTAAGCATGATTTCAGTGTAAGTGGTCACTTACACCAAGAGTAAGTTATTCGGAATCAGGACTGATGATTATAGCAAACAACTTAATCAACATATGTCAGATTACAATCCAAATGCAAATTAATTATTTCCCTTTTATTTGATATATGCCAGCCTTCAAGTACATGACATTTTCATTCATTCATTCATATTAATGAATATCCTAAAATAGGGGTGACTCAGTGGTTCAGAGGTTAATGTTGTTACCTCACAGCAAGAGGTTCTCAGGTCCAATTTTTGGCTGGGGTGCCTTCTATGTGGATTCTGCATGTCCTCCCTTCATTCGTGTGGGTTTCCTCCAGGTGTTCTGGTTTTCTCTCACATTCCAAAGACATGCGTTTGGAGCATTTCTCCCCAGGTCTCCACAGAAAATGGGTTCTGTCCCTGTCAGACTTTCCCGGTAAACAAATGTTAAATAAATAAAGAAAATAAAATACCTCTAGATTAGCCTTTTTTTTCAAAATAAAATTAGCTTTCATTTAAAAGGCATACTAATACAACACTGTGATATACCTAAAACATTTCAATTTAAAACACTACAACATTTATTTTTAAAGAATCCAGTCTGAATTTCTTAATTCTTTTGTGGTCATCAAAGTCTCTCAACAGTTTTGTATTTTAAATGTTACTCCTAAATTAATGGGTTTACTGAAAGTTCAAACCAAATGATAGGTGTGAAAATCATCATTGGTCTGTCAAACCAAATTACAAAGAAAGCTGGCACACAACAGATTACTTAACTGTGCAAAGTTTGGTAGTTTATTATGAGCTGAACTATATAAGTATTCATAGTGGATTGCAATTTACAAATTATTATATTTTTTCAATTTTTTTTCAGTTGTATCATTTGCCTGGTTTAACCACATGATTTTGTATTTTTTATACATAAATGGATCAGAAATTGTCTTGTTTTTTTTTTTCTTCCTTCCTCAATAGAAAAAAATATTTATTGCAAGTAAGGTATTTGGTTGTGTGCTAAATTTCTTTGCAATGTGGTCAGAATCTCAATTTCAGCTATAGCTATTTAAAAGCTAGGACATGAAAACTATTCAGGATTCTAATTTTTTTTCAGCAGAAAGACTGGATCCTTTTATGTTTTCTTACCTAGTGAACCTTCCTTGAAATAAAGGTAAAACTAGTCCCCCACCTAACCCTAAAAACCTTAAGAATGTCTAATGTAAATTACCCCATATTAAAGGATGGCATTGCTAATTTCCAAGCTCCCCCAAATCCAGAAAACACAAAAAACAATACACAAAAGCCCTGTATGACCATATAAACAACTGCATGTTAATGGCAGTACCAGACCAAAATAAACTCAGGTCAAACCGTAAAAACAAACCATCCTGGTGGATCCCTGGTATTAATAGGTTGTACAACAAAAAAAGAAAGTCCTATTGAGAAATAAGAGGGAATGTGTACAACAGAGCAAAAGGTCCTTCATTAGCCTAAAAAAGTGAATCAGGGAAATAATCAAGTCCCTGAAAGCAGACTTTGAGGTACAAATAGCCTCCAAAGCTAAGGATAACCATAAGGCATTTTCAGTTATGTCCACAGTGTTAAGGGCAACACTCAACAACGTGCAGAATTAGTTGTAGATGGCATCATCTATACTCAGCCTAAAAATATGGCAAATCTGCTGGCTGACAAATTCAGCTCAAATTTCACTTCCCCATCATCTCCAATTCTCCCACAATAAAAATTATACACCACTCCACTGCCAATTAACACCGACAAACAGGTTGCCAGTGCATTCTCTAAAGCTAAAACATGGCTTCAGTGGTGCCTGAAGATATACCAGGTTGACTGTTAAACAGCTTAAATCAGGACTTTTCAGGGCCTTAGGATCTCTATTTAACCCACAGCCTCCAGAATGGCTTTGTACCAATAGAGTGGAGGACAGCAACAGCCATCCCTCTGTATAAAGGGGGCCCATCTACAGACCCAGGAAATTGCAGACCCATAAGTCTGACTAGTCTTACAGTATATGTAAGACCATATAAAGAATAATCATGGACCTGATAAATAATGACATAGGAAACCTACAAACACTGGATCCAACCTAATTCAGCTTTGTCAAAGGCAGGTCATGACTGCTGAATCTGGTAAATTTATTTGAATAAGTCACTAAGGCCTTGGATGAGGGTAAAAGAGTACATACTAATTACTTTGACCTGGCCAAGGTATTTGATACAATTCCCCACTCAGGTATTATAAATAAACTCACAAAAACTGGGCATAAACTCCTATGTCACCAGATGGATAGCCAATTGTCTGACGGACAAGACACATGGTTAAAGTGGGTGAATCCAGATCCAGCAAGAGGCAGTCACTAGTGGTGTGCCACAAGGCTTAGTGCTGGGACCACTCCTGTTCAGAATATACTTCTCTGAAGTCAAGACAAATGTGGAAGGCCTCTGGATGATAACGTTTGCCAATGACTGCAAGCTGGGGGCAATCAATGAATCCCCTAATGCTGTAGATATCCTTCAGGAGAATCTAGATCAGACAAATGGTTGGTGCCAGAACCATGGCTGAAAACTAAATGTGAAAAAATGCATTATCATACCCTTTGTGAAGTCAAATACCCCTGCAAATTACAGCATCAATTGCAAACCCTAAGAGTAGATTCAGAGGTCAGAGGTCTAAGTACACAGATAGAAATTAGCCTGAACTTTGACTGCCATGTGTCCACAGTGGTGAGGAAGTCCTTCTGTGTGGCACAACTTATAAGTAAAGGTATGACACCTAGATCCAAGGAAATTATAGTGCCACTATACTCATCCCTCATCAGACCAATAATAGACTATAATGTGTTATTTGGCATGTACTTGACTAGGCACTTACAGCAGCTGGAGTGACCTCAGAGGTCCCTTACAAAAAAAATACAGAGTGTAAACAACATGTCCTATGCTGATAGACTAAAAGCCCTATCCCTTTTCTTTGTCTCCTACTATTAAGGACTGACCTATACCTGACCTACAAGACACTTACAAATCCAGTTCTGTTGCAGCTGCTGCACATCTGTAAGTCAAATAACATGAGAGTCACTTGATCTAGAAAACTAAACTTAGTCTGTGCCTCAAACAAGATATGCTGGAGGGACAGATATGTGTCTCAGAGATTGACCCTTCTTTGGAACAGGCCTAGCCATATCCCTTAGAGCTATGGCCAGAGCTAGAATTATAGCTAGCACAATGGTTAACTGGGTACTGAGGTCTGGATTACTTTTAGAGATGTAATGTGAATGAAGATGCAGGCTTGTTTCAGATAACCAAAATCATGACCCTTCCAATCAGATTGGTTGCTTAGGGTTGTAGCTGAGCAGTGTATATGGTTATCTAGACTATGATGGTTACAGTAGACTGAGAGCAGTAGTGTGTAGATGCAGGATTATTTCAAGGACACCAGTAGCCAGCAACTTAAACTTATCGCTAAGAGTAAGGAAGTAAGGTTGGGCATAAGATCATGGCTGTGGTGCAATTATTTCATTTGTTGGGAGTCCCAATATTTTCCAACCTTCCCAAGATGATAACACATATAAGGTACCCTACTGAAAAATAGCCATATGGTTGTAGAAACATAAGATTTTGTTATCCCCCATGCTGTATACAATTTGGTATACAAGGCTGAGAGAAGATAGATGCATCATGGTACAGATTCATCTGCATAGCAGAGGAGGCATTTCCCACTTAGCCTACTCCTGACCTTATACCATGCACATGGAACACAATGACATAAATGCAGTTTGTGTGCACATGCTATCACATGCACACCCTCTGCTCCACATGAGCTGTCTGTGCTTTCCTGTACGTTTAGCTTCTTGAGCTAGAACAACCAATCTTCAAAATGGCCCAAGGCTAGGTAAGAAATCCACCCCATCCACCCACAGATAGGTATATATTTTGTGCATCATTTCTTCTTTTTTTTTTTTTTTGCATTTTTCCATCTCCACATCTACTTGCAAATGTCACTTTATTTAATTCTATCCTTCCTCTTTTTTTCTGTCCTAGCAAGCAGTAACCCATAAATATATCAAACAAAAATCAACTATGTAGTGAAGAATGACAAAAATAAAATAAGAAAAACTGCACACACACACACGCACACACACACACACACATGCACACACACACACACACACACACACACACACACACACACACACACACACACACACACACACAGATATACAAATAAACTCGTGACTTTTATGCAATATAAATATGATTCTCACTCTCATTTTAACAGGTCAATCTCACCAAAGAAAAAGAGTGTAAGAAACACAAATCAAATACGTAAATAAAAACATTAAAGAAGCTGTACGTGTGCGCTAAGTTGAATTTGAAAAAAGCGGTAATTTGAAGCATGCATCATGTTTATAATTGTAAACACTGATATATTTTGTGTTTAGACTGAGAGATGCATAATCTATCAGGTCTGTCTGATACACTGACAATTGAAAAATAAAGGTGTGATAGTAGACAAAAATGATTTTTGAAGTACAGCAGTAATGCATATAATGTTCATTCTGGACTTCAAAGCAGTCATCTATATGCATTTATCATTTCTTTGTTTATTCATTTATTTTATAATGGTTTATTCAACACAGAGGACTGCAAAGATTGGCATTTTACAGCACAAGACATCATCAGCTGCAAAATAGCAGCCATTTTTGTGTAACACTAGTATTACAAAAAGAAAAATCTAGCATACCTAGACTTTCCACTGTGTGATACCTTAAACCTCTTGTATCAGAGGCAACATGGGATATATGCAAATTACCCTTTAAGGATATCAGGTGTTTCAGCTAAATGGCAGTTCTGAATGTCCATGACTTTTTCTTTTAAGTCTATTTATGGTCAATTTCAGGCCAATAAAGCCAAACCCTCTAGCTGTGGACATTCATGTTTCTGCCTTTTTATGGCATCATCAGCACAGCATAAGAGGAATGTTTCACTTTTGGAAACACAGGGTTGTCATACCCAACTGATATCCATAAACATTAGGGTATCTACAAAATATGCCAACTAACAAACTCTTCCTCTGATACAAGAGGTTTAAGGTATCACACAGTGGAAAGTCTAGCTTTGCTAGATTTGACTTTGTGTTATTTTTAACCAGTTGGTTTTCCTGTGTGACCTTTTTACTCATTGTTTTAGTAACACTAGTATTACATCAAAAATGTAGATTATCTTATACCTTTTCATGTTTGAGTTGAGAGAGCTATCACATTTGATACCTTTAGTATTCAGTTGTAGGCCCCTTATGCACACGATTGGATACAAAAGCATAAGCCAGGACATGGCCAGGTTTTTGGAACTGTTCCCTCCAAGTGCTACCCACTTTCCACCCCAGGCAGTGCATCTTTTAGGACAATGTACCTTTTCAGTATGGCAAAAAACAAATTTCAGAAATGACAGGCTTGTTTAAACTCTGGTGTATTGTATTACACAAAATAATATTAATATATACATATTATATATATATATATATATATATATATATATATATATATATGGTTTACCATCACAATGTTGAGGTGCACATCTGCGACAGCAGATGTGTGAAAGGCTGTTGTCAACGGTTTGTATTAATGAGCCAAAAATGCCGAAGTAACAAAAGAGCGAATGCCAGTGTGCATTCGCTCTTTTGTGAGTTCAGCATTCTGAGTGGAGATTGCACTACAGTGGGGATTGGGACATGTACCCCTTCCCTCACTCTAGTGTGACCTCAGAGTTAGTATATATAATTAGCAGGGGGTGTGGAGGGCACAGCCCCCCACATGGAGGGTGCAGGGGGGCTTGCCCCCCTGCATAACAGTCATAGAAGACATCCAGAAGTGACAGGTGTTTCAAACAAATTTGACATTCCTGGACTGTCGACATTTGTTGGGTTGCAGATTCACTCTTCTGAGGGTTCGATGGTGCATTTTCCAACATTTTGACATTGTGATGACACACCACACACATGCATATATGTGTATATATATATATATATATATATATATATATATATATATATATATGTGTATATATATATATATATATATATATATATATATATATATATATATATATATATATATATATATATATTCCCAGAAAGTCTTGGTATGCATGCAGAATGTTGTGTGGCTCCAACTTGCTTATGAGCTGTTACCATGTTAGCAGAAGTAGTATACTGTATGTATTAGGCCTACGTCCCTTCTGTCTGTATTTAGCCTTAAAATCTGAAACATCACAAGCAGCAAAACAAAACAAACTAGCATTTTTCTCCAAGTAAGATGCAGCATTTACTGAGTTTTAGCCAAATATACCATTCAAACAGAATTAAGACACATCCACTGCAAAACTTTATGACAGAGTAAACTGAGAAAAAAAAACACCAGGATTACTGCTAAACCACTTGTAATAATTTGTTGCTTAAGGGAGAATATCCTGAGACTGAATGGGCAGGAAACACAAAACAGTCTACTTTGGAAAGTTAACAAGCAAGCAAGCAACTCTTTAAATTAAAATGGTGTTAGACAACAACAACAAAAAAAAAGAGTTGCAGTTTCAAAAAAACTGAGCAAAGTAACGCAATCATTAAGCCACAACTCAGCAAGCAAAGGCAGGAGTCGGTGAAATTGTAAAAACAAACAACAACACACATTTTCATTTTGTTACAGTTAAAATTCTTTACTCTTCACAGCTCTTGAGTTTTGTCACCATCTTCTTTCATATACAATTAAATAATTTATCATGTTCTCCACTTTGCCAATGGCTTTTAGTGGCGCTCTAAGTCAGTCTGATGGAATCCTAAAATATGCAGTTACAGACATTACCTTTCTTTATGGTATTGCAACTTTCTTTCATATTGCTTCATCTGATAGCATGGAGACAAAGTGTTTATCCACACTGCTAGCAACTCAAGTTTGAGAACAGGCACAAGATGCTAGTAGGGTTAGCTTGGTGGTAATAGGTTGAAGCTGTCCTCTTCCAGACCTCCTATTCAGTTGGGGAGGTTTGGGAAGGCATCACTGACCATTTAACCTCTGGCAGAGACCAGGAGTTTCAGATGCAAAAGCAAACTTAAAGGGAGTGAAATAGCTTCCTTTGCATAGTGGACAGATGTGCATATTAGGCATGCTGTCATCATTGCATGTCACTCTGTTCAGGTAGGGAGCCTTACCAACTGCCCAAGTATAAAGGATCGCACTGCCCTCTCCACTTCTCTCTACTGTTTCCTTAGCCAGAGCTCTTTGTTCCATAAGGCCAACTTCCAAGTAATGAGGAAGACTATCTAATGAAAGGATGAATCTGAGATTGCTTGTAAAGAATCTATCAAGATACCAGACAGCAGAAGGGATGCAGGGATAAGCTGAAGGGCTAGTGGTATGTTGGATAGGGAATAAGGAAATGAATAAAACTTCACTTAGCAAGGGACAATGCAATCAAGACAATTATGCAGTTATGGTCAGATTCTAAAAAGATTTGAGCATGGAGTAGGAGACCACACAGATCACTCCCTGCCTGAGTCCAAAACCTGTGGATCCACCAGTTCTCAGACAGTGTATTCTAATAAGGACTGCTGGAACCCACACCAGATGCCAAAAAAAAATCAGACATTGATAAAGGTCGCCAATGTATAAGGCTGAAGAAATGGAATAACCCTTTGAATTCAATTAGCAGAATCAACAAAGCAGCTTTTCTACCTGTATGTTGGACTAGGTATCGTAGGCAATATCTGTTGTATCCTGACTGCCTCAGTACCAAGATCAATATAGTGTTTCAGGTTAAAGATTGTGTGCATACACAGATGAGTGTGTGCGAGCCATCCTTATACTTCGGGTGGACAGTTTGTAAAGACTTCTACATTCCAATTAGATTGAATTCCTTGGTGGACTACTACCCCCATGTTCCCGTCTCCTGCTATTACAGGGAGAATTAAGTTGTTGTGCCTGTATTTTATAGTCGACCCAACAGGGGGAGCTACTGTGCAGGATGAGCTCATGGCTATGCAGACTTGCAGAAAAGGACTAAATTTGATGGCTGAGTCTTTGTGGAAGTTTGCACATAGATAATGAAATTCATTAGCACATGTTATGGAATCTCATTATCTATGCCTAGCATAGCATCACTCCCAGCCACTCAGTTTCTAGATGTGGCAAGGTACTGAACTAAGCAAACCCTGCCCCCTGAATGATATCATTCTTGGGGGGGTGGAGTGGAGTGGACAAATCACTTTGAAGTATCAAGGGTAGGATGCTGGAGGATGTCCATTCCACTGCGCTAAAGTTTGTGGAATCTGACCCATATTCTTACTATGAAACAACAGATTTATTTGGCTGTCATTGAACACAAGTTTAAGCAGTACTGTGAGCCACTCATTTTATTATTTATTTTGCTAGAAATCGGACTTCACATACATCTATAGATGCATGTGTGACTGAACAAAAACACAAAGGCAAAGACTTTGAGTTTCATGGTTGCCTAATTCATTGCAGAGGGACTGAATTGCTTGTGGTATAAAAATGACAAGGTAAGATGTAAACTAAGCTGCTCTACTGGCATAGAGGGAAAAAGCCCTGACTATAGCCTAGTTGAACTGGGTTCAGTTAGTGGCTTGGGTGACTGAGTAGCTGATTGGGGGGCTGGATGGGCATTCTTTAATAAATTTAACTTGGAGGTGGTATGCCCAAAAGGGGCGTTGCCATCAGATATAATCAATGAGCATGGAAGGTGTGACAGGGAGTGGTTAAAGCATATAAATAACACCCCCAAAGATGGATGCAAGGATGACCAAGCCCCAAGATGCCCTTAGGATCCACAACTGGTCCAAGTAATAAGGGAGTATGTCTGTGGGGGTAATAAATAAGCTGGTACACACAGCATGGATGTGGAGCACTGGGGGCTGGGCTGGTTACATGTTGTCCCAAGGGGGACCAAAAAACATATTAAAAATTAAAAAAACAAGAAGTACACTACTGCCTGAGTCTGAATTAGCTTTGGAGAAATCTCTGAATATGCATGAAACAGAATAATTAACTAGTTAATAAATTAAAGAATTTGCTTAAGATGTGGATGCTTGAGAAATTAAACAAAGCTAAAGTTTCCTAACATTAGATTATATCTGTCAATGTGAAGATTAATGTGAAAATGCTTGACACTGCAAGGTGGAAAGAAATTCATTGCTATGCTTGAGTATGATGATGCAACTAAAGCTGCAGAAGCATACAGCTCTGTAACCACTATTTTGTTTGAAGGGTGGCTATCAACATGTTAAGAATCCATGTCCACCACTCAACAGAAAATGCAGGAATACAGGAAGTATAGATTGCCTTTCCATTTTCCTCAATTCTATAAGTCGACAGAAAATAAATTATTGCCAGAATGCTTTACAAGTGATTGATGCTAATGAAACTAATGGATGTGTAGTTATTGACATTCATCTATGACTATTCAGATTGCCATTGCTATGTGTAAAGCAACCATATGCAGTATTTCTTCCTTAGGCATAGACAGTCAGCAGTGTTGTTACTATAAAAATCAGTAGAATGAGAAACTATGTAAATGGGAAGAATTTAATTTAAGCTTGATATTGGAGCAGAATGTAATAATAGTATTAAGAATACATTTAGAGCACAGAGCGTAAAAAAATCACTGTTAGAGCCTAAAGCTCCACTTCCAACTTATTCTGGTCACAAAATGAAATCATCAGGTCAGAAAGAGCTGTCTTCTGTGTATACAGAAAATACAGGCTGCCATTTTGAGTTCTAGTAATAAAATAATGAGATGTCTAAGGCAGACTACTATGTGAACAACTGGACATGATAAAGTGAACTTTGTGGGGTTCATATGAAAGTGCAGAACACTACAAGTTGCCTTGCAGTCAAATGATCCTCAAACTCACAGAGACCATAAATCATAAGTTATTCACGTTAATGAATGGCATAATTGGAGTATGTGATTTGCATGTCATGAAGCACACAATTCAAATATTCGCAAAGACATTAGTTCACAAATTCAGAAGTTAAGGATTTGCAGATTTATGCAGTAAAGTTTGGGTGCCTAAAAAACAAAGTACAGTGTACAGTGACATAATCAAAAAACAGAGAAAATGTGAACTCTAGTGTATTGACTGATATTTTTACAACAAGTTAACTTTTTACCAGCTCAGAATGCATTCCAGAGCAATAAAGCATTTAGAAAATTACTCTAATTTTCAGTATGCCATGTACAGAGGCAATGAAGCTGAGGGAAGCAATTTTAAGGAATGAAAGTGGTTGGAAGACATGAGCTGTGAGTGGCCATCTCCATCCTTTCCATTCAGCTGTCATGAAGTATCCAAGCCACTATTCAAACTTATTTTTTCTATGGCTTAGTCTAGGCTTTATAATTTTACACCACACAGCTGGATATGTTTTCCAGTTTTAAGCATATGTGGCATGTGTTAACTAGTCAAGGCATTCAACCTGAATGAGAATAATTCAGGTCATTTGTCCAATAACCATTTATTAGTAAGGTTCTTAGGTACAGTGCAATACTGAAAAAAGTAAAGTAAGCTGCCCAAATGGACTGCTACTATAATTTTTGGTTACCTCTCCAAATTAATCCCAAATCTATATGACGTATCAATGCTATTAAAGAAACTGCTCAAAAAGGACAGTTTATAGCACTGGGAACATCCATAAGAAAGAAGATTTTTACTTCTGAAAAAAAATGGTGACTGAATCTCTAACATGATAGTATGATGCAGTCAATCCAGTTGTACTGCACATAATTTCCTCATGTACACTGACAACCCACTTCTTCTAGTTCACACAAATTCAATATGCAAGAGATGCATCTATATTAAGAACCTAGAATCCAGGATGTTTAGCTCACCAGTCAGTCCATCTGGCACTAAGCAGGCTGTCAGCATGCACACCTCACCTCATGCACCAACCAAACCAACAACACATGAGGAGGTCCTTAACAGAAGCTTACCTAAACACCAGAGACCTCCCAAACACAAGCAAGCTTTACATAATACATCCACTGCAGAATATAGTACACATACCATCTGTGTCTCATCAGATAAGCCCCTACGACATAACACAAATCCAGACATCTTAGTCATAGGTGACTCCATTGTGAGACACACAGATGTCCCTCTCACCAGGCTGGATAGGGAAAAGGTCACAGCCAACAGTCTGTCAGGTGCCAGGATCCACCATATCACACGTGCACTCAAGTCTCTCAACAACAGGTACTGTTATGACTCCATCATAGTCCCATGTTGGTGTGAATGACTTGAGACATACCTCACTGGACTATATGAAGAGAGACATGATTGACCTCTTTGACTATGTGTCTCAGGCAGGTATGTTCCAAGCTTTGAGCAGAATTTTACCTTTGTCTAGGATGATGTCACAATACAAACAAAAAATGACTGACTTCAACAATTGGCTAAGTTTATGGTGTCATTTTAAGGGGATCCAGTATCTGTCAGCCTGGGATGATATGGTCAATAGTCCTCCATGCTTTGCAGAGATGGTTTTCATCTGTCACCCCTTGGATTTTGGTGACTGGCTAAGGTTCTTTCCACCCCCATAGTGCCTTTTTTAGACAACGTCACAAGAACAAAATTTCCAATGTAAAAATACCCCCTAAAAACAATCTTATGGTCATGCTGCTAAATGCTAGGAGTCTAAACCTGAAACTGCACCCACTGGAAGCACTCCCTAGCCTGGAAGATGCTGACATTTGAGCAGTCACAGAGACCTATTTTAAGGCTGCAGAGAGCATCCCAGCCATTCCAGGTTACATTTCCTTCCACACATTCAGGCCACAAAATGAATGCTCGAGAACTAAAGGAGGTGGTATATCATTATTCATTAAAGATAAATATACCTCTATTTTGGTTACACAGCATGATTCCCTGGAATTACTTCAGGTGCAATTGACTCTTGGTAAGACTTCTCTTCAAGTCATTGTCAGGTATATGACCTACTCCATGAAACAGGACTTCTACTCAGCCTATTTGAATCTACTTGAGCCAATCAAGATACAACTGGACACCCTGGTTTTGGGTGACTTCAATCAGCCATCCATTGACTGAGTCAATTATATGTGTTCTAATTCACTTAAAATCCAAAACCCAAAAGTGTAAGCCAGCAAATTGTGAGGCTGAAAAAATAAGTTTATTCAGTTAATGCAGTGTACAAACAAACCAGTTTCAGCTGGTACACAACACGGCCTTCCTCAGTGTAAAATAGAATACATTTCAGATAGTCTTTTATACATGCGCTTAATTAGATTAGGCTTGTGACTGGATGGTCTAAAATTGTTCATTTAATCAAGGTGGAAATAATTCACCCAGTTTAACAATCCATTTTTTCTCCTTTGTGTCAAGAATGAAATGCCACCCTGCTTTATTGGATTTATTCCCTTTCATGACATCTATAACCATGAAACTAAACTTGGCAGATTAATGTTTTAAACTATGTTTATATAAAGCACTGCTTGATTTTTTGTTCGTCATATCATTGGCATGCTCAGAGATTCTCAATCTTAGTGGTCGTGAGGTTTGTCCTATATAGAAAGAGCCACAGCTGCATATTGCTAGATATATCAGCCATTCGCTACTGCAATTAGCAAAAAAATATAGGTCATAGACTGTGCCATAGTTCTTACTTGTGAATTGTCTGGATTTAAATCTTATTACAGTGAGTGCAATGTCCACATGGGAAGCATTCTGTAAGCACCTCACCCGTTAGTGTAGTTTGGACCTCCTGAAATGATGCCCTGGAATATGACTGTTTATAATGATTCAAATGGGAAGCTAGATTTATCCCTTTGTGGAATGAAAAATGGCATCTGTCTGATAGAATATTAGTTAGATTGTGATCACTCTGTAAAATATTCCAGTGTCTCTGTACACTGTTGATTAATAAGTCAGAATTCCTACCAAAAGTGGTCACTAGTCTAATGGGTGCCAAACTGTGCTGCTTCCGATGTTTGTAGGTCAAAAGGGCTTCCCTCTTGAGTGTATTAGCCCAATTGCTGGCCGGAAGAACATGTCCCATCTGATATCCCCTGTCTCTACACTGTGAGTCAGATCCTGCCTATATTCCTGAAAGGTAGAATCCTTAGAACAAATACGTTCATTCTGATGTATTGGGATTTGGGGATATTTTGGGCTATATGGGGTGGATGAAAGCTGGATGCATGGAGGAGGGTTTTGTATTGGGGGATACTTCCAGAAGACTTCAGTACACAAAGTATGATCTGATTTTCTAGAGATGGAAACATCAAGAAAAGTAATGATGTCCGTGTCAAAACTAACCGTGAAGTGTAAACCCCATTTGTTTCCATTTAGATAGTCAATAAATTCAGACAGATATTCCACATCCGACCTCCATACCATCCGGCAGTCATGCAAATATCACCTCCAAAGGTCTATTTCTGTCAGGTACAAGTTATGGCATGCATCATAGATTAGTTGTTCTTCAACGAAGGCCATAAAAAGGTCAGCATAAATGGGGGCAAAGGATGCCCCCATGGCCGTCCCCTTGATTTGCCAATAGCATGTGTCCTGATAGAAAAAGACATTATTAGTTAGGACACGTTCTGTCAGGCCACACAAAAAAGTGTTGAACCCTGGCTGATATAATTCAGATTTGTACAGCCAGTATTCAATGGCCTCTAACGAAGCAGCATGAAGGATGTTTGTGTAAAGGGCACTAACATCTAAAGTGCACATCAACCATTCTGGTTCAAGTTGAGTATCTGAAATAGGTTTTAGAAATTCTGTGGTGTCTTGTATGAATGATCGGACCCACTGTAATAGAGGTTTGAGATGTTTCGTAAGAAACAATGACAATGGTTCAGTGATAGAGCCTCTCCCAGACACAATTGGTATCCCAGGTGGTTTAACAGGGTCCTTGTGTATTTTGGGCAAAAAATAAATATATTGACTCATGGGATCCTTAATGGTGAGATGTTGCAAGACCTTATCATTAATAATGCCTTCTTCCCTGGCTAATGATAAAAATTCGTCTATCTGGTTTTAGAACCTAAAGGTGGGGTCCAGGGCATTTCCAAGTAGTACAGCCTAACCTGAAGTTGTCTTTTGGCTTCTGAATCATATTGCAGCCAGTTCATTACCACTATGGCTCCACCTTTATCAGCAGAGAGAAGGACAATGTCTTTGTTATTCTGTAATTCTGTTAATGCTTCCCTTTCAATCTTTGAGAGATTATTTGGTTTATAAGTAATTTCATTCCTGTGGTAGTATAGATCTTTGAGAACACTACTTTGAAATTGATGCATTGTAGGATTCATAGGAGGCATATACCTTGATTTATGGTAAATAAATGCATTTTCCACACCAAAATCAGTAGAATCCTCAAAATACAATCTGAGGTTTATAAGTCTACAAAATAACATTGCTTTTTATGCTAAAAGATCCTCAGTAACTAGGAAACCATGAATAAAGCTAAGACCTTTATTAAGAAGATCAATTTGTGTAGTAGACAAACTTACATCAGAGATATTCAAAACATTAACATTATTTTGGTTTATTTCTGAGTTATTAGTTTCAGAAGCCCATCTATGTTGTTTACTTCTTAAATGTTTTCTACCTGCTCTCTTGTATTTTGGCCTAAAGGGGCCGAACTGTATGCCCTCTTGGGGGTAGGTGAGTCTGGTGTGTGTTGCATGTCTGTATCTGTGTATGAAGACAGATCATCAGTAGATGATCCTGTATCTGTAGGTCACTTTTTCAAGATGGACCTTGGTCATTTTCTTTTGGGAGTTCTAGTTTGTGCTTGTTGAAATCTGACCTGTTTGCTAATACTGAAAGGATTACCAAGCTGATAATCTGTTTGGTCCCTCTGAAATTTTTTGATCTTCCTGGTTTTCAATTGTTCTTCAAGACCAGATAAGTCTTTGGCTAGTTTATTCAAATTACTAGTAAAGAAGGGCTGTCCTTCATATGTCTATGGATCAGAACATAACTTAGTGACTTCCCCCAATCTGCAGATCAATGGCTCTATCATGAAATTTGGCCAGGGCCTCAACGAAACCCACAGTAGCTTATTGTTGGATGTCCACCCATTGTTTATTTAGCTCATCATCAGCCTCATTAACTAATGGTTGTGTTCTGATACGTAGTCCCCTGGGTGTAATCCCTTTCACCATGTAGGCTTTAAAGAGTTTAGAATGCCAGACATGACACCTAAGAGATTTCATGCTCTTTTGTAGTTTATCAAAACATAAACCACAACTAGACTCCGGGCCTAGGGCTGTGCCACTTGGTTCATTATTGTTTGGGGTGCCCAATCCAAAACCCACCCAAGTCCTCCCTGTCAGCTGACAAACCTGATAATAATTTTGTTAATTCCATAATGGTGCAATATATTCCTTGTAAAAAAACTTTTTATTGGTTCACTAGGTATTAATATAAATAGACCAGCAAACTTATAAAGACTAATTTCTTGTCCCTTGAAAACTTGTTGTAAGTCCACTTAGTAAATTATCAAGGGATAATTTAATGGCAATATTAGCCCTTGCTGGATATAATAGCAATGCTAAGCCATGTATGTTGGTCCAATTTGTATTTGACACTTGTATAGATAGCACATAGAATGAATAATAATAGTCCCTGTCACTACCGTGAATGAACCATTCAATTTTGGTCATATGGCTACCTTTCTTCAGGACAGTGCTACGCCCATTCTAAAATAGACTGACATACACATAGCCAGATCATGGTCCGCAAGATAATAGGTTGTTGGTCTAAATATTAATCAGCCCTTTATTTCAAGCACAAAATATCACCAACAGGTCCAAAGCCTGATCATAAATAATAAAAATTAACAAAAATTAAATAGTCTGTCAGTTGAGAGCTCTGGATGGAAGTTTGAAATAGGGCAGCCCACAACCAGTTCCAAATTCACTTAATCTAAAAAACTGGGATCTGATATAAAAGTTGGATTAAATAGTTGAGCCTGAAAAATCTGGGAGTCATCCAACAAAAAACTGTATCTTTGGAATAAGTAAGGTAATATTGGTTATCAACAAAGGTAGATAACAGTGTTATGGCCTGTTGATCTATTAGCTTTTGTTTAAATGTTCATGTGACAAACTACCCCACATAGAATAAATGCCTGCCCCCAAATACTAGCTATGTCAGTAATCTAGCAAGGGACTAGGTAAAAATAAAATTAGAATCTATAACAATGCCATATACTATTTGTTCCTATCTTGACTGTAACTTGTGCTGAAAATGCAATTTACTTGTGTGTTTACCTGATCGCCCAAAATATATTTGTAAAGACCAAGTAGTCAGGTGTATATAGAGAGGAAACACAAATACAACCTGTCCCAAAAACAGATATAGATCTCTCTCTCATCCAGAAACATACTATTAAATACATTTGTTTTAGTTTAGGTAAATTAAATGCTTCAAAATTATAGGCAAATTGTTATTACAGCTGACATAAATCAAACCAATAGCACTGACCCGTTTATCACAAGAATATAACTGCCCAAAAGCAATACAGTCAATTTAGTAAGAAATGTATGTCATAACACAAAACCAGTAATCCCAACATAAATATTCTGAGCAGAGACAGAATGGAATAGAAACCCCTCCAAAAAAATGCAAAATAAGTTATGAATAACTATTTTCCATTGTTATAATGTCCAAAAATTGAATAGAACTGCGTTTCGGCATACAAGTCCCAAATTTGTCTCTTAAACACTGATATTCCACACCATAAACTTCCTTGATGAATCAGAATAGAAATATGGTTGAAAAGCCAAAGTTCAGTTTATCCCAATGTTGTAAATGTAAGCTAACAAATTACCTCTTGTTCATTCGACTGTTAAATGCAAAACGGAGCCCTTATCACCTTAAATTAGCTCCATTCATCAACAGACTGTTGGTCGCGATGAGAAAATGGCGGCCGAGAAGTCAAAAGTTAGTCAAAAATTAGTGATTCTGGTGTGTGTTGCATGTCTGTATGTGTGTGTTGCATGTCTGTATGTGTGTATGAAGACAGATCATCTACTGATGAGACATGCAACACACACCAGACTCACCTAGCCCCAAGAGGGCATACAGTTCGACCCCTTTAGTTCCTGCCACACATACCCCAAAGCATCTCTAGCACCTCTAAGGAGCAAGTCTTAAACACCCTCTCCAAGGCCAAAAACACAGCCTCTATGAGAGCAGATAACATCCCAGGCTGTGTTCTACATGAGTTAAAACAGGAATTAGCAATATCACTGGGTACTCTTTTCATTCACAGCCTAAGGACTGACTTCACCCCAGAGAAATGGAAAACAGCTACAGACATCCCTTTGCACAAAGGGGGTGCATCCACTGACCCCAGAAACCATAGACCCATTAGCTTGACCAGCCTTATCTGTAAGGCCATGGAGCGAATCATCATGGACCTTATCAACAGAGATATAGGAAATCTCCAAACACTTGATCTCACCAAGTTTGGCTTTGTCAAGGGGAGATCATGCCTGTTAAACTCGGTGGACTTCTTTGAATCAGTCACCAAAGCTCTAGATTTAGGTAAATCTGTCCATACGGCCTACCTAGACTTAGCAAAGGCCTTTGACGCCAACCCCCACTTAGGCATCATTGATAAAATCACCCAGTTGGGTTTCAACCCATATATTGTCAGGTGGGTTGCAAACTGGCTCACTGATAGAACTCATACAGTCAAAATAGCGGATTCCACCTCCTCCAACAGATCCATAACCAGTGA
Source organism: Protopterus annectens (assembly GCF_019279795.1). NCBI lineage: Eukaryota > Metazoa > Chordata > Ceratodontiformes > Protopteridae > Protopterus > Protopterus annectens. The sequence goes on along the minus strand of NC_056736.1, from coordinate 264,093,769 downwards.
TGTTCCACAGAGATCGGTTCTGGGACCTCTACTGTTTGGTATCTACTTCTTCCAACTCCAGGAAAAAACTAAAGGTCTGTGGTTGATAAAGTTTGCTGATGACTGAAAACTGGAAGTGGTTATTGAGTCCCCTAATGATGTCAACATCCTGCAAGATGGACATATGCAGACTAATGATTGGTGCCAAAGTCATGGTCTTAAACTAAATGCAAAACAATGCATTATCTTCCCCTTCGGCAAGGGTGATGTTCCTGCAAACTACTACATCGATAGCAATACTCTAAGCACCCATTCAGTGGTTAGAGACCTGGGCACACAGGTTGACAGCAACCCTACCTTTGATCACCATGTCTCCACAGTGGTAAGATGGACGTTTTATATTGCTCATCTCATATGTAAAGGAATTGCCTCCAGAAAAAAAAGATTTTATAATCCTCCTGTACTCTTCCCTCATCATGCCAGCAATAGAGTACAATGATCCCTTTGGTATGTACCTTTCCAAGCATCTGCAGCAATTGGAGAGACCGCAAAGGTTCCTTACTAAAAAATTCAGGGTATCTAGCATCTGTCATAGGTGGACAAACTGAAATCACTGTCACTTTACTCTATGTCATACAGACTACTCAGAGGCAGTGCCGTGCATATAAGGTAGTCTCTGACCCTGCTTTAATAGGAATGCTGCACATTCACAAGTCAAATGGCACACAAGTCACTCTCTCAAAGGACCTTAACCTTTTATGCGACATCAACAGAACTTGCTGGAGGGACAGATTTGTCTCCAGAGGTTGCCTCACTTTTGGAACAGGCTTCCAATCATGCTAAACAGATCCCCTTATTGACCCTATTTAAGCGCACTTTGGACGATTCGATGGGTTATCAGAAATTCACCCCCTGGGGTTCCGCCTGTGCTCTTCTTAGACAGGGGCAATATGTGCTGGATTTAGTGTTTGCTTTAAACAGACACTCTTAGGAACAAGGGTGAACTTGGCTAGGCATGTAAGGGCCCTAGGGCCATTAGCCTAGTAACCTCCTATGATCCTATGATCCTGTGATTCCAATCAGTCTGACACTGGAGCTGTGTTCATGTGAGTGGGGCAACCTGTTGCAAATGGCTCAAGACTAATAACTAATGACCCATCAAAAACTAGTTGTGCTATACATAAACAATCATTTTCTAAGCACACACAGAAATTACTCTAGCCAAAACCTACCTTCTGCCCTCATTACTCTATGGAGCACCAATTCTAACGTCATCCCCAAAAAACAAACTTGAAAGCTGCTACAACACAATTGCCAGGTTTGCTACTAATTCATCCTCCTTTACCCACCACTGCAAAGCTGTGCATACCCTTAGCTGGCTGGAACTCCTCCCCTCCACCTCTCCTACATTCAGCTTATACAATACATAAAATCATACACAAACCATTAGCCTGGTCAGCTCTTACCTCTTTAATCAATATATATTTTCCAAAAATAATTCTTAGATTGGAACACAAACAACTTCTCCCCAAAAATAAACTGAATAAATCCCATTGGCAAAGCCTATACTCATACTCAGTAGCAAAAAAATGGAACTCCTTACCTCTGACCACCAGAACTATTTCTAACCTACCCCTTTGAATGCTCCCTAAAGGAATACCTTACAAAATCCTGGACCTGCTCCTGTGCCAATCATGGCTTAACTTACTTACCATACTTAATTCACCCCTTTCAGCCTAGATCAACTCATAATCCTCTCCAGCCTCCTACTCCACTCCTTTTGTTTTCCCCACTACCTTACCTTATTTAATTCATCTCTGTACACCTTTCCTATACATCTTTCCTCCTTACTCACCTCAAAAGACACTGCATTCTTCTTATAGTCCCCTAATCTCCATCCTTCTTCCTTCTATAAACACAATATGAGCACCTCTCTCATACTAAGACATCACTTAATTTCAATTCACTGTCTGTAGTCATGTAATCTCAAATATCTTTTTAAATATTTTATTAGAATCATTTCAGATCTCATTTACCACATACTAATCTGTGTAACAAATAATATGACTATTGAATTTTTTTTTACATATTCTCCAACTCATGTTATATTTTTCATTGCAGTCTACTATGAAACATATGTACTATGTTTTTCTCATTACATTTTTTCACTCATGTTTTGTAGTGTAACATGATACTTTGTGACTGAAAATATTTGTATGATTTTTTAAATATTGTGATTGTGGATCTTTTCTCCCCGACTCTCTGCTGAAAATAGATACTTTCTAGCACAGTCAGAATTTCCCAATAAACAAATGTCAAATAACCCAAACAGCAAAAGCAGCCACTGCAGATCATAAACCAAGTAAAATCCAAAAACCAAAATGATCAGGACAGCCAAATGGTTCTGAGTATGCCTTGTACTGAAAACCCATTTAAAGTATTAGCTCTTCTCATCTAACTTATTGTAGACATCTTCAGAAAGAAAGAAAAACACCTAAAAAGACCATAATGTCATACTCGGAACCATTTGGCTGTCCTGATAGTTTTGGTTTTTGGAAATGGCAAATAAATAAACAGATTCAGAAATGTGTTATAGTCAAATTGAAATAGAGCTATATAGTTAACGCATATGACAAACATTATGAATATTTTTATGGCAGACTATTCATCATCAAATCTGATACAAGGTATGAAAGAGTATGTTTTCCAAACCATTACATAAAAAACCTTGAGGCTGCAGAGGAAGTTATTGTCATTGCAGTAATTTGATTTGGCTATCATTCATGCACCTGACAAATAAATTCACTTTGATGATGCAGTGTATAGAGCAGGAATCTCAAACAGGCGGTGCTTAGACCTCAAGCAGCTCTCAGACCAGCACAGCACTTTGTAAGGGAAACTACTCCAGCACATTCTTAGCTGCACTGATTAACTTTCTTTTTTGTTATGATGACAGTACTGGGTGTACCACTCCTCATACAGCCCTCATGGATGTTTGAGTTTGAGACATCTGATCTAGGGCATGTCTCAAAACATGCAAGAAGAGCCTCATGTGCCATGACTTAGAAGTCATGCCAGGTTCACATATCTCCTTAAAGAAAAGAGAAACTGTAAACATTTTCCAAAAAAAAAACTAAAGAAGACTTGGAACTAGACATGTTTAAAAATATGGTACTGTCAGGATGGCCGGATGAAAAAAAAAAGTTCCATTGCAAGTCTAATTGTATTGCCCTTCCTTTAATAGGATTCATGTGTCTCCATACCTGTTGTTCAAGTCAAGCAATGTGTTCATGCCAAATCAATTATGTAATGAAATGCTGCAAAGAATCAGTGAATCATACCTTCTCAAGTATGAATGTTTTGGTCCAATATTTCTCAACAAATAAAACTACAGCCCAAAATTGGAACACATTTCACAGCAGAAACACATATATATTATCGTGTACCTGCAGAAACATAGAAACAATAAACACCAAATACAATATGATCACAATAAAGTTTGACAGTTAAGGCTTAGATTAATTGTTATGAAACCAAACAGGCAATTTAAGAGCTCAGCATCTAGTAAGAAAAGTCAGGGAAGACTTGACACCCAGAGCCCAGGGAGCCATCACATATATAACCGAAGTCATTGACAAAAGTTCTAACCTGCCTGAATACCTGCAACAAGTATTGGTGAATTACTTTTTTTTTTATAACAGTAACTTTAATTCATACTCACACTAGTTTGCTGTACTGTAGTGCAGTCATGTTACTAAGTACTAGTGTTTGATATGTGAGTGGCATAAATTTTGAGAGAGAAGAATAAAGGGTGAAATGTCTAGCTCTCATCAAGACATCTGTTAAGTAGTTTGCATGATTTATATTCTGCTTAGAGCAGGGATGATGGTAGTTGGATACAGAAAGAGTAGCAAAGAAGATTGTGTACAAATGTGAACAGGAAGCAGGAGTAATTATCATTAAGTACCGCAGAAGAAATTAATATCCCACCAAGAAGACATGGTTAAAAGTGTTACCTAGCATCGTGCTGTAAACTACAAATAGAACCAGTTCTAGCAGGTGAAAGAAGGGAATTCCTCACTATCAGTGAAGACTAATTTATTTCCTTTCATAGCGTCTGTCTTCTGAGCCCATGTTTCTGCTTCATTTCAGACATTGGTGCTAAGATACTGAACTTGTCCCCAAAGCATATGTTGTAGTTGTTCTACCCATATATGATAAAGTATGCAATTAAAACGCCACCTTGAGAATTTCACCACATTATCAGGGAGCAAAATATCACACACAACCATCCTTAGCTTTTTAATAATTAAATCGTTTCAGTTCTCACTCAAAATTGTAAATTCTATACTGTATCTAAATAAGAATACAAAAACTAAAAGGAACCAAACTTCTCCATGGGTCCTTTATCTGAATCAAGCTTTAGATGTTTTCTAGCCTTAAAGCATAAAAATGTTTATCTGTCTCTGCTACTAACCACAGGTCAAAGAGACCTGTACAGCTAATAGAAAATGCATTGGACAAACTAATTTCTACTCAGCTTACTGAAATCTGAGCTCTCATATTTCAGCCAGTTGTATTAGTTGACAGTCTGGCACTGCTACAAATAAATAAAAGCCATTAATCTCCCTACCTTTCATCACCTCATCTTAAAAGAGTCACGCTATCACTGAGTCATCAAGCACCTAGGCCAAGTATTTCAATTGTTGATCAGAATCACAGAAAATGAACAAAACTTTTGCAGTTTTTCCAACTGTGCCTGTATGATGCCAGATGCAATACTGTGTTCCCTGCAAAACTATAAAGTAGTGGAATACACAACAATGTCATATTAACATTTTTGTTTTGTTAGAACAATCTGTAAACTATACGTAGCATCAGTGGTGTGTAAACTACAGTACTTTCCCTTTTTGCTCTTTATTGGTAACAGGTTTCTTTGATCTGTGAAGTTGCATCAATGAACTAATGGCTAATATCATGGCAACAATTATATTTAATTATTCATTGTACATTTATTAGCCAGGTAGATCCAATGGTCCAAGGACCCTTTTCAGTCCTGACTCTGGCTAAGAAGGGACACTTGCATTAACAATATTAACAACCTTACCTGGATTCCTGAATTTCTCTCACATGATATGTGCTTACTAACTATGACCCTCCAAGATCAGATGGCTTTCAGGAATGATACATGAAGCATGACTGTCCCTATTGCCATTATCTTATACTTATCCTCCCTCCAATTCTTCTTTGTCTTAACCAGTAGTTGTAGTAGGTAGGTAGGTAGGGGAATGAGAGGGCACATCAGCAGCAACTCACATTCTTCTGGATCATTAAGGAGTCAGCCACAATGTTCGTTTTGGTGTGAACCACAGGCAAGATATGCTAATATATCAGTGCAAGGCATCAAATATCCTGTGAATCCTTATGTAAGTTGATCTCCTATGTGAACTATAAAGGACCCCCCACCCCAGGCCAGGGACTCACTGAAGCAGCACTGTTGCACAAAGATTACAAAACCACTTATTCCTTTTATATATCTAAACAACAGTTACTGTTCAAGGAAAATGTTGCCTTGATGTGCATTGTGATGCAGACTTCTCTGGTATGGAGTTTATTTATTTCAGTTTTTTAGCTAGGTGAAGCAGCCATATTATACCATGACCCTCCATTAATATTCCAAAACGTGCATGCTGATTGGCCAGCGTGCACATTGTAAATCGACTTATACTAATGGAAAAAGGTCCGGTCGCCCGGACTTTTTCCATTAGTATAAATCTCTTTTAAAACACTGTCTCGCTATGTTAAAAGAGTTTAACATAGCGACACGTGTTTAAAAAAAGCAACGGAGATCTCCGTTGCTTTTTTTAAAGCTGTCTCGTTATGTTAAACTCCTTTAACATAGCGACACGGTGTGTAAAAAGCAACGGAGATCTTGCTTTCTCCGTTGCTTTTTTTTTAAACCTGTCTCGCTATGTTAAATGGGTTTAACATAGTGAGACAGCTTTAAAATAAGCAATGGAGATCTCTGTTGCTTATTTTAAAGCTGCCTTGCTATGTTAAACCCATTTAACATAGCGAAACAGTAAAAAGCAATGGCGATCTTGCTTTCTATGTTGCTTTTGGCCACAGCTCTGATGTACTGCGTAGGCATGCGCAGTACATCAGAACTGCCGTGGATACCAGACAGCTGCGGAAGGGCAGCAAAGAGGCATTATACAATGCCATTATTTAAGAAAAGTAATTATTTCTTTTCTTAAATAATGTCATAGTATAATAGCAATAACCCACTTCTAGGTGTGGGTAATGCGGGATTTACCCACAGTTGTCTTTGTTTGGTCCCTCGGGTGAAACCATGCCAACAGTGGGTAAATCCCGCATTACCCACACCTAGGCGTGGGTTATTGCTATAATAATATCCCTTTTTTCAGGGATGATTTTGACTTAATAGCACTGAAGAGTATATTCATTAGAAAAAGGCCAAAAGAGAGAATAACAAACCAGTAAGAATTATAAAGAGGGAATAAAAAGCATGAACTAAAACCAAGGAAAACAAAAAAACATACGTTCACCATAGAGAAAAAACAGTCCATTTTATTTAAAATTGTATTTAAAAATAAGCGCTTTCGTCTTTGTGACAATGAAAAACTTCATCTGATCAAGGGAAACATTCAAACGCATACTTAGATAGGATTGCTGCTTCACATGATGATGATTAGTCAGGAAATTTAGGTTAAGAGTTTGAAAATCTTAAAAGGAAATACCAGAGGCTTGGAAATCCTGTACAATATCTTCGTGTTACAACAAATCAAAGCAAAAAAGAAAACAAGTTTGCCCTGAATGGTATAGGAGTCCCCCGTTTTAATATATTTACAATATTTTCAGTGGCCACATTTCCACATAACAGGATTGGAAATTCTTTCATACCTGTTCTGGTTCTCAAAAATGCTTTTACGGTTTGTCACCCACTTTCTCCTTTACTTGTATATTGTCACACACGATACACCAATTTTGGTTTTAAAATCCATCTTAGTTTGCCGCTATCAGGACTAAAAGTGGTGAGAAAGCTGTTTGCCATGCTCTAATGCGCATTGCCCTCACAACATTGTGTATTCACTAAGTTGTTAGTGTTACCATGTGTTTTCATGTGCAAGATAGGGGTAAAAGAAACAGGACAGTTTGACCCCAGATGATTTGACCCTGGATGTTTTGACCACAGACAGTTTGACCCCGATGCAATTGAATAAATGTTCATATTAAAACTCACATTTATTGTTTATGAGAATATTTATTGGACAGTTTGACCCCGGATGTTTTGACCCTGAACTATTTGATCTTAATCAAATATAATAAAAGCATTTTACTACTAAATATTTTAATTAGGAATTTTATATAGGAATTTAATATATTATTTAACATACAATCATAATAGATTAATATTAATAATGTTATTATTTGGTGTAGATCAAATGCAAATGTTTTAAGCAGTTATATACGTATATATGTTAAAGCTAGCCCATTAAGAAATTGTGGTAGAATAATATTTTGTTCTGTCTAATAACGGGTTATTTTCTGCGCAATTGTGTATGATTATTTTTTTCCCTAGTCTTGCTGAGTGTTCTAAGCTATTATAAAGCCTTGCTACAGCTCTAGATATGGAATGTGTTACTGCAGGGGTCAAAATGTCCTGTACACAGGTAAAATGACCTATTTCCCTTTTATATTGAACCTCAGGTATCAAGTCATTCAAGAGCCCCAATGGGCATCCCCGTTTGATGAACATGTCAAACTACTCAGTAAACTCAAACCCACCAGCCTAGCTGCAGATAACCACGCATCAGAATTCCTTAAATCTACCTCTGAAGTCATAGCCTACCCCATCTCCATCCTGATCAATTGATCTATCACCAAAAACTACATCCCACTAATCTGGAAAGTCTCCTACATTGCTCCATTGCATAAAGGCGGCAACTCTACCAAACTTACAAACTATAGACCCATCACGATTCTTTCACCCCTATCAAAAATACTTGAAAAATGTATTTACTCCCAGCTCCTACACTACCTTTTCTCTAACAACCTATCTAACACACAACATGGTTTCCGCCCCTACCATAGCACCACAACCACCTTCCTGAGCTTCACTGACACAATAAATCAACACAGAAATCATAATAAGTTTGTGTCATCCATATTTCTAGACCTTTCAAAGGCCTTTGACACAGTTTCACACCAGAAACTACTGTCAGAACTGGCCACACTAAATCTCACTCATTCCCCCCTAGCCTGGTTCCATAGCTATCTAACCAATCATCAACAAGCAGTTAGATGGTAAGAGGAGCTATCACCTTTGCTTCCCATCAACATAGGAGTTCCGCAAAGCTTCATACTAGGCCCTTTGTTCTTCATCATTTTTACAAACCAACTCCATAAAGCCATCTCTCTCACCTCAGGCATCCAATATGCAGATGACTTGACCCTCGTATGCACTGCATCCTCTTTGACACAACTACAGGCTACAACACAACAATGCTTCTTAGAAATAGAAACTTGGTTTACTAATGCTAACCTTATTCTGAACCCAAGTAAGACCAAACTGATGTTCTTTCTCCCCAACAAGACACCCAATCTCCCACCCACTTTTCAAATTCACTCCTTCAACAACACTATCATAACCCTCGCCTCCCAAGCCAAACTACTACGTATTACAATTGATAGCAAGTTAAAATTTGACCTACGCCTATCTCAAACTATAAAAAACACATACCAAACTAGGCTCTTTCTATTGAATCAAACCTTTCCTAACTAGTCAATCTAGACTAAACATCGCTAGGACTCACCTGTTATCCACTCTTCTCTATGCTGCTCCAGTCTTTACCAACCTCAACAAAAGTGACCTTGCAAAATTTCAGTCATGCTACAGCAAAATAGCCATGTTTGCCACATGTTCTCCACATAGATCTCACCACTGCTCTGTCCTACATCAAATAAACTGGCTAGAACTCCCACAACAAATAACCTATACCCAATTCATTTTTGCCCATCAACTAATATACCAACCAAATAAAACCTCAGCTCTACAACAAGTACTCCAACCCTATACCAACACACTTCTACTCTGATCCTCACACAAAACACTCCTGCAAGTATCCAAAAGCAACAACAAAGCTGGGGACGCCCTTTACTCCCACAATATTTCCAAACTTTAGAACTCAACTCCCCAACACATCCTAAATATTACCAACCTACATGAATTCAAACAGTTGCTCAAAGACCACCTCACTAACAATCTGCTTTGTTCCTGTACCATCCCAGGCTAACAGCACCCAATCCCACACCAAGACTCCTCTCCCACTTTCTTACCATCACCCACATATCCACCCCCCCTTATTAACCCAGATCAGTGTAACTAACTGTACCTGCCAACTATTTAGAGTAGTATAACAACAACTACAATGTTCATTATTCACTGCTCTATGTTGTTACCACACCTATGCTGACATTAAGGTCTATACCTGTAAGCTAAAAAAAAAATAAATAAATAAAATAATCTTATATAAATATATGTGGAAAGAACTATCTTTTATCTATGCAAAGTGCTTATTGTATAAACTGATGTACAATTCTTTTGTTTGTCTTAAATATTTTTATTTTTAATTGTTTTAAATGTTATTGTAAATCCTTTGTAAACTCTACATTGTAACTTTCTTGGCGCTTTTCTTCCCGGTCCTCTCCTGAAAATGGTCTTCCACCCAGATGGACTATCCTGGTCAACAAATGTAAAATAAATAAATGTCTTTTAATCAGAGACATTCTTCCCTAAAGTGGGTGCTTAATGTAGTCATCCTTGCAGCTCTCACTAGTTGACCTTGCACTACAGCTCTTATTTGATGGAGTGGGTGTGGACTTCTGTAATGTAGAAAGGCTTTGGAATACTTTGGTTTACTAAAAATTTGGGAGGTGTACCTACTCTTCTCTGTGTACTTCTCAATTAAAACATCTAAGCAGCCAATTCTTTTTTCATACTTCACATGTGTAAATTTTAAAAATTCTGTTGTCCCATCAGTATATTCTAAAATAGTATCTATATTCTCTTTTTCAGCCTTCCATATGATGAATATATCATCTATATAGTGGACTTACAACCTGAATGAATCCTTAAAATGTTGTTCAAACAAGTACTCATGCTCCCATTGGGCCATAACTATATTAGCAAAAAGGGATCCCACCAAAGAGCACATTGCCACTCAACTTTTTTGTAAAGAGTACTGACTATTGAATATTAAATATTTGTTAAGTTAGTACAATCTCCAAGAGTTCCTCATAAAAGTTAACTGTTTCCTGTGGGACCTTCCTAGAAAATAAATATTCCGTAAATAGATGTATACCTTCATCCTGAGGAATCATGGTATATAAATCCTTTACATCTATGGTAATGAAAACGTCATTGGCATTACATTCTAATTCATTAATTTTTCTTAGGAAGTCTCAAGAGTCCATGCATATGTGTCTTTCCTCTTCAAGTAGTGTTCTAAGTTTGTTGTCTAAGGTCATGGTGTATTCCCATTCCATTGACATATAATGGGATTAGTGTCAGTCACTGTCATCTTATATACTGTCTGTAACAGGACTGTTTTTTTTTTTATTTTTTGAATGGCCCACATTTGTGTGTCTCGGGGTTTGTTTTACAGTATACTAAGGAATTATGCAACTGCAACCAGAACAGTTGTTAAATTACAGGCCTTTGTTCAAAGTATCTTTTTTGTAGTCCAAGATGAATTGACAGCCTCTCCTTACACTTAGGTAAATGCGCTGATATGTTACAAGAATTACAAGAAAAAAATATTTCTGATCTTTCTCTAAATGTCACAGACATCTTTGATACTATGTTCAAGTCATCTTAAAATGTAAAGAAGTATGAACAGTTAACATTTAAAGTTTAAAGCTTAGCATTTCAATACTGTGATGCTGCTTACGTAAATTTGTCAAAAGAGGTGACAACTGCCTTTGAACCACTGACTGATCTAATTGCTCTGTTTTTCCATGAAAGGCATGGCTACATTATAAGCAGTTGTGAATCAGTGTTCCTCTCTGCAATAAAGACAATGGAAATAGTTTTATACCTATCTGTCTTGTTTACAGCAGCCTGAACTCCTGAATATAAATTTACCTGTGTCTGTGGTATGTCATGCAGGTGTAGACAAATTCCTCTAAAAATTATGCGAGAAGTTAATCTTTAAAAAAAGTAAGTGGTCTTTCCCTTCCTTTGATACTAAAGTGAGGAAATGAAAGTTGTATAAAGTACAGGCAGGTTTCGGGTACCTACACAGTACTGGAATCATATTGTAGGGAGATAAGCATCCAAAGAGTTGAGTTAAACTGTAGGAGAAGGTGGAGTTTTTTTCTTTAACAAATGTCCCAAGACTGGAGCCAGTGACAAGGAGATCACATCTAAGAGAGACCCCCTAACCAATATCAAACTCATCTCCCAGTCCTCCTCTTGATTATAAACAGAAAGATAAGTGTTAAAAATTACGTTTCTGAAGTCTTTGAGCTTACTTAATGAAAATATTATTCCAGTCAGCTAAAGCTTCATAGAAGACCCCCCAATACACATCAGAACTTCAAGGATAAAATAATTACTATCCACAAAAAATACTGCAGAATCATCCAGGTAGAATGTACAACATAGTGGGGAAAAAGGTGATATATACATAGCAAATAATATTAATGTTACAAGTACTGGGATGAGAATATCTTCACTGTATGTTTCTGCCAAAAGTTCTTGGGTATAAAAAATCTCCCTAATTATCTAATCATCTAAGGTAGTGAAATATGAGCTAGGCCTTTTCCCAATGGACCATCTCACAATGAATTCCCAACTGGAATATTTCTATTACCTGTAGTATCAAATACAATGTCTTCAGTCTTTTATCAGCTACCCCTTTTATTACTAAAAACAATAACCAGTCATCTGCTAACATATAAAAAAAAATCTTTCTGACAGTGCAAAAAAATCATCTAAGACACCTCGTTGTATTATATTCATCCCACAATATAGTTAATTCTTGTGCCAGATATGTAGCCATTTTCCTAAATCTTCATGACCATATTGTACTTATTGTACTTATTCCGTGAGAGGTTCCAAAAGTTAACATTTTAGAAATTCTAAAAAAGAAATTCTAAAAAACTAGTGGAGGAAAAAATCACTATGACCTTTTAAATTATTTTAGATGTGCACATTTCTTTAACCCATATCTTAACAGTAAGTGATATTCAGGTAGCCAAAAAAATAACAACCCAGTAAGAATGGCTGCATGTGATTTGGTCACAGCATGCATTCATTGCCTGAAGCAATTTGTGGTAAATTTCACCGGTGGTTACAGTGGTCGAATTATATTACAGTCAAACTGTAAAAGCAAAGTTTCTGGTTCTTTTAGGCATAGGGAAATGAAAATATATTTGTTTAATTTCTGATTACCTTATTTAGCTGTTTTTGTGTTTTGATGAAATATATCATTGATGAAGTTTCACAATATATTTCATGTCAATGAAAGATCATTGGCAAAGTAAAGGAATTTAACCATAAGTGTATGGGAAGCATGATCTTTCACAAGTCCTCTAAAATAGTTACTTATTTAACTTTTCAAGGAATTCATATTCTGCATGCATCCAAACTGTGGCAATGTAAATCTTAGCTGTCCAAGAATAGGCATTCATATCCAGAAACTGCAGACATCCCAAATGTCAAGATCATTCTATTACTGCTCAGCTAACTCTTGTTTGCACAGGAATGCAAAAAAAAAATCTAAAAAAAGATAACCCCTTCCATTTAACTATTTTAGAGGATGGATGTGCCACACAGGCAATCACATTTTAAAAATGTTTTGGAATAAACAGTATTTTAACAAAGATGATTTTATGACCTATTGTAATCTAAAATTTAAATAAAATGTTCATCTAGAATGGTAAGCAGTTTGTTTATTAAATGCTTCATAGTATGCTGAACAGAAAATTTTATTTCTGCTCCCAATTATTTGATATAGGAGAGTTTTTTCCAATAAAGGATTAAAAAAAACGTCATATACAAAGTTCCTAAGTCCTAAGTCTGTTAAATTTAAACTTTGAAATGGCATCAAAACTATCAACACTATTCCAAATTATTTTATTCATATCAATAGTAGGATTAGGGAGAGTTAGTAAAATATTGTCAACCTAAAGATTTAGGGTAGCAACACATCTTATTGCCTAAAGGACATGAATAGGTATGTAAATAACTTAATTTTGTAAGAAGGGATCCATAATCCCTAAGAATAATAAGTGGGACTGTTGACTTGATTAACAGGTACCACAAAACAAGAGAAATTCAGAAAATATCCAACGTCCAAACTTAATATAACCATCTGACTAATAATATACTGATATCAGATGATTTAAGAAAGTAGTAGGAAATCCCGATATTTCCAGAAGCATTCAGAAATATGGCTAAGACAATCTATCAAATGCTGTTTCAGTGTCAGATCCTACTAACAATTTTTAAATAGCATTTGTCATGGCCCTAACAGGCCCAACAATCTCCTGAAGCAATCTGCAGTCTGTCTCTTTTTAGAAAAACATGATTAATTCCAATGTATCAAAACTGGAACTACTTGAAACAATCTATTTGTCAACATGTTTATATGTAGGCTTCTCCATGTGTTTTGAAACCACATTTATTTATTTACTGGCATTTGTTTACCGGGAAAGTCCACTAGGCCAAGGTAAGCACAAGTACAAAAAATTTTTACAGAGATTACATAAAAGTTCAAAAAATTTACATAAGATTTTCATGAAAAGAATTTATATAGAATGAATTAAACCTGCTACCAACTTTCTGACATGAAGATTGAATGTATTCATAGTACAGGGGTAAAATAATAACATGAAATATTGCAGAGCAAAAACAATTATGTCAGGATTAAACTGTTATATGCAATAAGAGAAGCATAGTATGATAAGGCCTTAAAAAACAACAACCAAGCTGAATATATGAATGTAAATAAAACTTGATTAGAAAGGAAAGCAGTAGTTAGTTTATAGAGCAATAAAGAAAGGAAGGGGAGAGAGAGAAAATAGCAAAAAAGGGAAAGAGAGAGAGGTGGAAGAAGAAAGAGTGGACAGATAGGAAGATGAAATAGGGAAAAGAAAGGAAAAAGAAAGGAGGGAGAGTGGAAAAAAGGGTAATGAAGCTAAGAGGAGACAGAAGGAGGAATAGAGAGTAAAAAAAATTTGTCAGAAGAAAAAGGAGAAATTTTATTAGCAAAAGCTAGGGGTAGGTAGTTTCAGGCATAGACACATCTTGTAGATCCCTTGCTTGTGTTAAGGTGAAGTAAGTAATTGACAAACAACACTGTCTGCCTTAGTTAATAGTCAGGATATTAAATGATTTCCTACAGGAGAACAACAGTTCTGCAGCAGGGTATTAATGCATAAGGATATCCTGACAAATCCAAACAAGATTCACAGCAGCACACTTTAAACCACATTGAAACATGTATGGAAAAAGCACTGCCATGTCTACTCTCCCCAAAATGCAGCTAAAATGCTGTGGTTCAATGAATGTTAATAACAAATAAATGAATAGATAAAATAAAACTTGGCTAACAAACAAAACAGCTCCCAACCTTCAAGCTTATAAGCAACTCAGAAACCCAAACAAAATAAATAATTAAGCAGGATAAGAAAACCCACAACTCAGACCTCCAAAATTCAAACATTATCCTAAACACTTCTGGTCTTGGCATACAATTCATTCTAACCGATGAAGCCCTCATATCTGGCTATCTGCTTTTACCCCTAAAACTAAATTAATCCTATTCACAACCCCCCCAACATAAAAAAAGTTTCACTATAACTTCATCAAACAGTACCAAAATCAAACTTACATCCCATAAAAAAAAAAAAAAACTTGTAGGCTTCACAACGGGCGAAAACCTAAAATATGATCTCCATATAAAAGAAACAATACATAAATGACTCCTTACACAGAATTTCTCCTTACTTAAATAACTTGTTGCTTCATCCAGATTCCAACTTCCTCTACATTGCTCCCATGCCATTTAATCTGCATGCATCTCTATCAAACCTACTAGAACAGTGCTGTAATAAAAAAATCACAAAATGTGCCACTAGCATGTCTTTCTGGATTGCCACTAAGTCCTTGTGACAAAATTCAAAATTTTCTATTCCAGATACCCCTTTGATCTATTGAGGCAGTGAATTGCTAGTTTTTTCATTTTTTCACTATACCAGTTTGTCATTATATTATTAATATTAGGGGATCTTTGCAGCCACCTTCTTAGCTCTCCTACTTAGATTAGTTATGTTTGTTACACTCTGTGTATTCAAAAAAGGAAATTATATCTTTGAAGGCCAATATCAATTATCCTCATCATCTTCTAGCATTGAGATAGTGAAGATTGAGCATTTACTGTCTGCCCTTGTATGCATATGTATTAATTCCTATACTCATCTTTGTACAGCACTTTTGAATCCTTTCAGTTATTACCTGACATGCCTAGTTAGTAAAATATCAGATTCAGTTCATGAAGGTTGAAAAGTTTAATGGTAATTAAATGTTGATTATACTAATGCTTTGTGCAATAGTAATGACTTGTCTCCTCAACCTTCCTGTTGTTACTATCCTTTCGGTTATGTTATTCCTTTCTGTTATTATCTGACTTGCCTACTTAGTAAAATACTAGATCTGATTCATCTCATGAGGATGAAATGATGATAATTAAATGTTGATTGTACTAATGCTTTCTGCAATGGTAACAACATTTATTGGGATTTAGACTTTATAAAATGAAAAAGGATTGAAATGTTGCACAGGTTTTTATGCATATAGTGTCAACACATTCTGTAAAAATAATTCCTTGGCCATTTGCCTTTCTCGGATCATACTAAACTGTCAAAACTGCAAGTTACATTATATTTTGGATCCATTGTCTTACTTCCAGATGTTATTATACTAGTTTTTTTCCTTATTTCATTTCATGCTGTAGGTGCAGCATATTTTATTGTTACATGATAAATGTCTGTTCCATAAGAAAAATATTTTCTTAAATTTGACTGTTCTGCAAAATACACAATTCAAACAAACCCCTATTTAGAAAATGTACTTTCAAATATAGTAAAATCTTGTTCCGACAGACAATATTAAATTCTACATTTCACTTTTTTGTTAGCTATTAGATGCAACTTATCTAAACATTAACATAAAAGTATAACAACACAACAAAGGAACATATATAGGATAGTTATATGCATCAGGCTTATGTGCTGTTCTTTTTTCCCATTTCTTCAGTCTTGCACAGTATGTCCCTTCCCTTTGCCCAAATGACCTGTTTGTTTCTTCTGTCAGGGCAGGAACCAGGCACCACCAGCATAGATGACAATTGCATTATAACCCACTCATTCCCTGTCTAGTGAACTTTATGAGCCCTTCTTTCCCTGACGAGGAGAGAGTTGGCTGTTAGGAAGTGGGCCAGCCTGCCAGACCCTCTGCATTCTCCTCCCAACACCATGGAGAACCTAACTATGTAGAAGATCTCTTGAGCTCCACAAGTGCCTCCTACCTGGGGATGTATGCTGCCTTCACAAGCACATTTCTCTTGGCTTTAGTTCTAAGCACCTTACACAGCATGTGCTCTACAAACCTATCCTCCATAGTCATACTCCTTACTCAGTACTCCTACTATGTCACCCAAACTGCAAGTCAGATTCCCCTTTCTATCCCTCCCCATGATGGGTCAGACATCAGTAGCCACTCATTCTGTCCTTCCCTCCCCATTCCCTCACTAGTATTATTAATCAAACAAAGGTCCTGTGTTGCAGTTAGGGCTTCATCCCTCTGTATCATGTGCATTGCGTGCTGTTCTTTTTAAAAAGAAAATATGGTTGCTGGTTTCCATAAAACAGCATTGTGATTATGATTTGTCTAGGCTGGGAATGGTATATCTGTACTATGGTATAGTACTATGACCTGTTTAAAAATTATATTTTCAGGCATCTAGAAATTTTATTAAGATGTAAAACTAGGTCTTTAATAAAATGTTATTTCAGAAAGCTTCATCTGCATGTGCAGTAACAAAACTGCTGTATGGTGAAAGTCTACAGTCTGAAAGTATCTCTTGTAAAGTGCTTGTATTTTGTTATTCATAAAGTGCACTGCACTGAAACTGTTGTCCTAATTTCCTTGTTTAATAGAATAAGTTGTAGAAATTCAAAGGTGCTTGTTCTATTTGCTCCCTTTAAAAAGAGAACTACATTCACTCTACTAGGAAAATTTAATAAGATGCTTGAGTTATAAAATTATATTGCTATGTACTAAAAGGAGAATTAAGTCTGCATGAGATCAGATTCCTTATTTAATTGTTTAGATCTTAACATCTGTATCAGATTTAGAGAATTAAAATATTTGTCTACAAAAAGTTTCTAGGTAAAAAAATCTGCAATGGCCCACATGTAAGTTAAGTAAGAAGAAACATAGGTGCTATGGAAAGGTAGTGTGAGTTGATTTTGCAGGCAAGTAGAAGTTAAAACCTTAACCTGAAATGGGATGAATGAATAAATGGAATACATGGGCTAAGAAGTAAGAAATTGTAATAGATAGCAGGATCTCTGTGTGTTTGATGGATGTGACTATAACTGTCTAGTGTCAGAGAAATGCCAACATATATTATATAGCAGGAACAAAGCAAAGAAAAATGCTTGAACATACCATACAAAAGATGAACATAGATGAAAAGGCCACCTAATACCTATCAGATAATCTGGGCAAATGGGAAAATGAAGAAATGATGTGAGATATAATATAAAATAAAAGTAATCCTGAAAGCTGCCAACTGAATGTCACCATCCCAGGCAGTTGGTGACCCTCAGTATATGATGCCCATGCTGAACGTCACCATCCCAGGCAGTTGGTGACCCTCAGTATATGATGCCCATGCTGAACGTCACCATCCCAGGCAGTTGGTGACCCGCAGTATATGATGCCCATGCTGAGCGTTACCATCCCAGGCAGTTGGTGACCCGCAGTATATGATGCCCATGCTGAGAACTACTAACAAGATGACAAAGTCATTATAGTTTGCAGCTTTAATAAAATTACAGAAATGTAGCTAACATAGGGGGAATGTGTTTTGTACACAGGGGTGTTATCTTACTGTGCAACAGAAATGAACCAGAATGCAAATTCTGACATAGTCATTGCCATCCTGATTCCACCTTTATTTGTCTTTTCTAGATTGCAAAGAGACTCAGTCTCAAAATGAATGAGGTCGACTTTTTTGAACCTTTTATGGATGAATCAGTCACAATTCCTGACAAGCCTTATACAGAGGATGAGATCGTGGAATTTATCAATGAACACAAACGGTAAATGCAAAATGACTAGCTAACTCCACATTGTCAAGATTTCAAGTTTCAGGAAATAAATCACTTTTTGATAAGAGTCATAATCTTCAACAGTGGACAATAAAAATGGAAAATGTTATGTGAATGTTCAGTTGCACTATTTCAATTTTCAGTAAGAGAAATTTGTTGATTATTTATTTATTTTTTTTTGGAAATAGACTAGAACGAAGCAAAAAAGAAGTGGTATGCAAACACTGTAAATGCATTGTAGCACATAAAATTATCATTAACTAAAGCTAGCAAACTAATCATATTAACCAGCAATAGTCAAACTTTGGCTTGATAAATATAATGCATTGCTAATAGCAATTTCATTTAGAGGCATAAAGACTTCGGTGTCATATGTACCAATGAAGCCATTTATCCTAATTGTTATATAACAGACCATCTGATGTTGTCAGTCTTCGCTGAATCCTTGACTGTGGGATCCTCAGAACCGACTCAGCCATTTATTCAAGTTCGCACCTTTCAAACTCTCAAGCCAGGCACTACCCATAGTACTCCTCTTGCAAATTACCTCAGATCTCATTTGCCACTTCATAGGTCAGATGCATTTGTCCTTTGCTCGAGCCTAGACTGATTTTGAGTAAGTTTATTTCTATTAATGCTCATTATATCTACATATTTTTACTTAATTTTCTTTTTAAACCTTCTCTGTTTCTTTTCTGCAGTTCCGGCTGGAAGCCAGTCATTTCCAAGTCAGAGAGCTGCCCTTTGGTCTCATCACAGCCCCCAGGGTGTTCACCAAATGCATGGCAGTAGTGGCAGCTCATCTCAGACTGCTAGGATTTTGAGTATTTCCTTACCTCTATGACTGGCTCATTACCGCTACCATCAGGCGTCAGTTAGAATGGGCAAGAGACTACACTCTACACCTCTGTATGTCTCTAGGTATAACCATAAATTTCATGAAATCAAACTTGCAACACACTCAGCAATTAGAGTTTATTGGAGCCCATTTAAACACTGTTTCAGGAATTACCTCACTCCTTCCAGAAAGACTTCAATGAATCAGATCACAAGTCAAGCAAATTTTATGAAACAAAAGGGTTCCAGCAAGACTAGATCTACAAACACCGGAGCCAAGTCATTCTTGTTCCCCTAGCAAGGTATCACATGCAAATTTTGCAATGGTTACTTGCTTCCCAATGGTCTCTGATGCACCTACCAATGTCTCACCTAATCTTGATTACTGATCGCTACAAACAAGATCTCACGTGGTTGCTCCAATCCGATCAGTTTCTCTTGGGTCGGCCATTCATTCTTCCTCAGCCCCAAACCGCAGTGACCAGAGATGCTTCCCAGATTGGGGGGGGGGGGGCATTATCTGGGAAAAACAGTCCAAGGCACATGGTCCCAACTAGAGTCCAACTTGCACATCAGTGTTATAGAGATGAGGGCAGTGCTGTTAGCATTGCAAGCATTCCATGACATCCTTCCTCTAGGGACAGTAGCTATTCAAACAGATAACATGTCTGTAGTCTGATACATCAACAAACAAGGGGGAACCAAATGTTACCCATTGTGTTGAGAAGCCCTCAGAGCTTGCAATGGGTGATTTCTTCCAAATGCTTTCTCACAGCAATGCACATTCTGGGGAGTTCCAATGTGAAAACAGACAAACTGAGCAGAACCATTCTCATGCCTTACAAGTGGTCTCTAAATCCTGTGGTGGTGAATGAGATTTTTTTGTCACTGGGGCCAACCTTGCTGTGTCCTTTTTGCGTCCCTCCTAAGCAACAAGTGCAGCAGTTACTTTGCCCTAATCCCCCCACCTGGGGAGTCACCCAGAGATGCTCTTCTCCACAATTGGCCCCCAGGTCACCTCTATGCCTTTCCCCTGACTCCCTTGATATCCCAGTTTCTACAAAAAAAGCCAAAAGGCCAGAGAACTCAGTAATTCTCACTGTCCCCTTCTGGCCTTGACAAGTTTGGTTTCCCTCCCTTTGGCCTCAACTTCTTCTGAAACCATGGATTCTAGACCCATCTCCAGATCTGCTGTCCCATCCAGAGGCCATGGTTCATCCGAATCTCCAAAATTTCAAGCTCACTTCATGGCTTCTCCAATTCCCATGATTGCCAGGCATCCTTCCTTTTCTTCTCCTGTCCAAAAAATTATTGTCATTCATCACAGACCTTTTACTAGAAAGCTGTATCAATGTAAATGGGAAAAATTTGCTAACTGGGCCCTTGAAGGTGGACTAGACCCTTATACAGGTTCTGTTCATAAGGTATTAGATTTCCTTGCTACGCTTTACCAATCTGGCTCCTCTGCTTCAACAATTAAAGTTAATCTATCTGCAATTTCCAACTTTCATATGGGTTTTAATGGTGTGTCTCTAATGTTACACAAACTTTGTAAAGCATTTTTAAAGAGTCTCCTAATGTTAAGACCTCCATTTAAGGAACCCATTCCTCCTTGGGATCTAACTTTAGTTCTTCAGGACCTTACTATGAAAACTTTCAAACCATCAGTGACTTGTGACTTAAGATATTTGTCTTGGTAAACTTTATTTTTGGTGACTAATACATCTGCCGGAAGAGTATCCGAGCTGCAGGCCTTATCCTGCAAACTTCCCTATTTAATATTTCACAATGACAGGGTTGCCCTTTGGACAAATCCAACCTTTTTATCAAAGGTTGTTTCGGAATCTAACATTAACCAAACTCTACAACTGCCAGCCTTCTTCCCTAATTTTGCAATAAAAGGGAGTATGCCCTTTACTCACTAGACATCCACAGACAGTTATGTAGCTATCTTCACCGGACAAAAGATTTGAGAACATTGGACCAATTATTTGTGGCATCTTCCTCTCTTTTGTTACGTAATCCTGTTTCAATGGTTACCTTGGCCAAATGGCTTAGAGACTGCATTACTTTCATCTCTCATTCTAGAAGACTCTAACTTTCACATCCAGTTGAAGCCCATTCAATAAAAGCAATGGCAACTTCCAAAGATTTTCATGCCAGAGCATCTTTGGACGATATTTGTGCAGCAGCCACTTGGTCTTTTCCTCATACCTTTATCACTCATTACAAATTGAATCAGGTCTCAAGGGGACGGGCATCATTCAGCTCAATGGTGCTTAGGAATATTCTTCTGTGAGACCTCTCAAGACTAAAGTAGCTGGGGACTCTGTCCCACTGTCACGGATTAGTGAAGATTGACAACACAGATGGAACGTTATGGTAAGACAGAATGTCTTTTTTTTAATCTCTAGATCCTTTCCATCTTTCTTCCTCTGCATTTGTTCTGTGTGCCTGTTCCATGTCTGCTGGGATCTCACTTTAATTACAGCCTCCCCTAGACTCTGTTTTCCTCATCTACAGTCCAGTGTTGAACTCTGTTTTCCTCATCCTGCACTGCAAAAAGTGCTTTCATATTCTTCCCATCTTTTTCATATATATTTGTTTTGTAGTGCCTTATTGTCCAGCACATTCCTCTCTAAAACCAGCTTTCTTTCTGAAATTCATATATACGTATAAAGTACTTAAGGTGTTTAGTCATAGTCTAACCCTACGATTCAGCAATGCTTTACCACTGCATTCTTCTAATGTATCTATTGTAGATTGTCTGAAACAGATCCTGTGCTTTTTCAGCTGTTTGTCTCAAGACCTTTTTTTTTCTGTTTATTCTGTACCTTGTAGACGTCATGCTCTGAAATGAGCACAGTAGCCTTACATGAAATTTTGCAGTACCAGCACCTGTCTTTCCATATTAATGCATTACTAGTATGTCCCTTACCATCTAACAAGCCCCACCACTATTTTGCCAGACTAAGCATTATTATGTTGTCAGTTATAAATACAACAAATAGCTTTTGTGTTTCATGGCTACAGGCTCTTTGTTTTCCTCCTTGGGTTTTGTCAGAGCACTAACTTAATTGCCACATTATTTATTTATTGATTGATTGATTGATTGATTTTATTAACTTGATTAGTGAACTAACCCAATGATTCTTTTTAGTCATATCCAAAGCCCAGAGGTAATCACAAACACAAAAATGCATTTCTTTGACAAAAAAAACAAACACAGAGATAAGGTTATATTGCCTATGATGTGAAAAATAAAAATATGTAATACAGAGCTGACTTCGCATTTCCTAGTGTTTATATTATTGCAGATATTGGAATAATCTGCAATATGGCATACTCATCATAAGCTACAATTCATTAGTGATCCCTTGAGAAGACTGTAGATGCACCATCCTTCCTACCTTCCTTCCTTCCTTCCTTGCCTCCTTCCTTCCTTCCTCCCTTCCTTCCACAGACCCCCATCTTTCATCACATACTTCCAATCAATATAATGTTTATTTAGCTACTTCACCTGGACCTACTTCAGGCTGCTCAGTAGGCTTGGTTCATCATCATCATCATCATCAACAACCCCCTTTTTACCATTTTCTATATGGAGTCAGGGTGTCTTATTAATTGTCACCATCTCTCTTGATTTAATGCCACACTAGTGCCTTCTTCGACACACATGCCTGACTATCACAGATCTTCTCTCAAAAAATCCATCCACCTCTTTGCTGGATGACCTTGTTCCCTCTTGCCTTTTTCCTATATGTCCAAAATCTTTTTCACCAGATTGTCTTCTACCAGGGTTCAGTCCTGGGACCACTCTTGTTTGGCATTTACTTCTCTGAAGTACAGGCCAACACTAAGGGACTCTGGCTAACAAAGTTTGCAGATGACTGCAAACTGGGAGCCATTACTGAATCCCAAAATGATGTGGATATTCTACAAAAGGGCCTTACAGAAACAGATGCCTGGTGCCAGAGCCATGGGCTCAAGCTTAATGCCAAGAAATGTATAGTTATCCCCTTTGGAGAAAAACATGTACCCATGAATTACCACATAGGTGGCAGCACACTAAACATTGAGAGTGTGATGAGAGACTTAGGGACACAGGTGGACAGTGGTCTTACTTTCGATAACCACATCGCCACAACAGTCAGGAAATCCTTCTATGTGACACACCTTATCACTAAGGGCTTTTCATCCAGAAAAAAGGAGGTTATTGTCCCACTGTACTCATCCCTTATTAGACCCATTATAGAGTATAATGCCCCATTTGGTATGTACCTCACAAGACATCTGCAACAGCTGGAAAGACCACAGAAATACCTCACTAAAAGAATCACAGGCCTAAAGCAGATGCCATATGCTGACTGTCTAAAAAAACTCCAGCTATACTCAGTGGCATATCATCTACTCAGAGGTGATCTCTGCTTAACATTCAAGGCCATGTCAAACCCTGAGCTGTTGGACATGCTCCACTTAAAGAAATCCCAATCCCTCAGAGCCACATGCTCCAGCGATCTAAACCTTGTCATCACAATGAACAAAACACGCTGGAGGGATAGGTTCCTGACCCAGAGACTCCCCATACTCTGGAATAGACTGCCCATACATGTCAAGCAGAGCGCCTCATTGGCCCTCTTCAAAAGGAACCTTGATGATTGGATGGGAGATAGAAAATTCACCCAGGGGATCATGTCAGTCACTCTGCTAGACAAGGGTCCAGAGAAGTAAATATTGTGGGAAGAAATATCCAGAGAATTGTTATGTCTAGGCTTGTATAGGCCCTAGAGCCGATAGCCTAGTACCAACCTATGAACATTTCTGCACACGTGCCTGAACTACTGTAATCTATTCTCTTTGATAATTTGTGCAACTGGAGCTACTTTGGCTTCTGCTCTGATGTCCTCATTTCTTCATCTGTCCCACAGTGTGAATCTTACCACCAATCTCAGGCACTTCATTTCCATCACCTCTAGCTTCCTCAACTGGTTTGCCTTTCCTGCCCAGGTCTCTGTACTATATAGTAGTACTGGTCACACCAGTGCTTTGTACACTTTATTTTTCAGCTTCTTTGGCATTCTTCTGTCATACCCTACACCTGACAGCCTATGCCAGTTGGGTTCAGCTCCTCTTATTCTCACTTTGATCGCTTCATTCAGACTTCCCTTCTCCTCAACCACCCCAACCAGATACTTGAAGCTGTTAACCTGTTCCACTATCTTCCCATCTATCTCATTTCTCAGCTTCTTCTAATTTTCCCTTTTGCTGCCATTACCACTGTCTTATCTGTACTATTTCATACCATGTGCCTTCAGTTTTGCATTCCATTCTCCTATCCTTTGCTGAAGTTCTTGCTCATTGTATCCCTGTACTGCTACATTGTCTGCACATAGTAACTTTGTTGATTTATCCTGTTTGCTAATGTAGTCCATCACCAGTAGGAACAGCAGTAGGCTCAGAGCTGAACCCTGATGCATACCCGATCCTACTGGGAATCCCTTTGTGAGACCAAACACTGTTCGTACTTGATCATTGGATCCTTGTACATAACATGCACCAATTCTACCAGTGTTTCTGAGACTTCAAACAAATGCAAGACTGCCCAAATCAGCTTTCTAGGGTCCTTGTCATATGCTTTCTCCAAGTCTAGGAATGCCCAGTTGGACTCTTTCCTCATCTCTAGCTTTTTCTCAACTATCTCTCTCACTGCAACATTGGGTCAGTTGCATGGCATCCTGTTCTGAATCCAAACTGCTCACCTCCCATCTTACTTTCTACTACTCTGCGTATTCATTAATCAATCATCCTGTCCAGAACTCTCATGCAATGGGACAGGAGACTGATACCTCTGTACTGCCCACAGTTGTTGATGATCCCATTGTTTTTGTGCACTGGCATGAGAATGTTTTTCACCAGTTGTATGGGATACGTCTTTCTCTCCACACTGCTATGAGCTCCCTCAGGATCCATTTCACCCCTAACTCACCCAACATCTTGATTACATCTGCTGTGACCTCAGCTGAGCCTATTGCTTTCCCTGACTTCATTTTCCTTAGTCCTGTTCCGACTTCTTCTTCTCTCATTATAGGCTGTGTCTGTGGCAGTACAACTTATGTGGGGTTTTCTTTATTCAGAAGCTGCTGGAATTACTCCTTCTATCTGCCTTTGATGTCCTGTTGACTGGTGAGCAAGTTGTTGTTGGTATCCCTTATGAAGGGTGTCTGACTATCATCTTTATCTTTCTGTATTTCCCTTGCAACCTGATACAGTTGTTTTGTGCCACTTACTGAGTCACTTTTCAGAAGCTGGTAGAGTGCCTTTCATGCCCTGTTCTTTGCTATTGCAACTCCTTTATTAGCCTCTTTGTTAGCCAACCAGTACTCCTTCCTAGCCTGGTCCCACTTTTCTACCTCCCACTTCTTTCTGCACTCCTTTTTTCTTTCTTTTGTTGACTTCTGCATTCCACCACCAGCTTTCCTTATGAATTTTAATTACATACCTGGCTCGGACTAATGTTGTGTAGTCCTCACATATGCTGAGGTGCTGCCATTCTTCTTCAACTCCACCTATTTCTTATTCTTCTTTGGTGCTATAGGCCTGAGTAATTCCTTGAACTGTTGTGCTTTCTCTCTGGTCAACTTCCAGGTCTTTGGCTTGGTCTCAGTTGACCTTACAGCCTTTTCTGACCACTGCTTGCAGCTGATTTTGGCAACCAGTTGTTTATACTATGGGCTGACTGGTTTGCTGGGGATGACTTTTTCAACCACTGATTCTACCCCAGTGCCCATTCCATACTAGGAGGAAGTCTACGAGAGTTGCCTGTTGGCCACTTTTGTATGTGATCTTGTGATTGTCTCTCTTTCTGAACCATGTGTTTGCTACTATCAAGCCATTCACCAGATAGAAGTCTAGTATGGCCTCTGCTTCTTTATTCCTGTTTCCCCACCCATGTGGACCCAGGCAGTCCTCATATCCTATTCCATCTGTCCTGATATGTGCATTCAAGTCAACCATTATCAACACCAATTCATGTCTTCTTACTTTATCTAATAGGTCCAGCAACTGCTATTTGAACACACTCTTCTGTTCACTATCACAACCCTGCTGTAGGGCATAGGCTGAGATTCTGAATACTGTCCTATCATTACACTGGGGTCTGATTACCATAAGTCTGTCACTAATTCTGATGACGTCCCTCACTGCCTTCTGAAGCCTCTCACTCACCACAATTCCCACACTATTTCTAACCTGTCCTCCTCCTCCTCCTGAGTAGTAGACTCTGGATCCCAAGCCAAGTGGCTTTGCTGTACTGCTCTTCCATCTTGTCTCCTGGATACATGATGTCCAGCCTTCTAATTACCATCATGTCATCCACATCCAAGCCCCATCCTGCAGTGACCCTACACTGAGTGTAGCAATTTGTAGTTCATGTTTGGCATGTTGATTGGTTTAATGTCCAGATTTTGCTCAAGAGCTATCCTAGGTAAACAGGCTGGGCAACTGGACACCAGACAGCTAGTACCTTATTGACCTAAGCCTGGCAAATACCCATGCACATTAACAACATTAGTCAACATAAAGGAATCACCTAGAGCCATATTTTACACCACTGACTGGTGAGTCCTGCCACGGTGAACAGTGTGTGATCTGTGTTTTTCTGTCTTGAGGATACTGCACAATACAGTAGATGCCCAAAGTGGTTGTTCTATACAAATATTCCCCCTAGAGGGCACCATGTAGAGACTGTGCTGCTGCCCACAGTTCCATTCATTAGTGAGTTTGAGATAGAAACACTCAGCATGTTTTTCTGAGGTAGGAGAAACCCCACAGAGACACAGGGAGAACATGCAAACTTCAAACAAGCATTGGCCGGAGGTCAGAATTGAATCTTGTACCTTGTGCATGGTAGGCAAAGACCATAACCATTAAGGCTTGGTTCAACTATATATAAAGTTATTAAAGATCTGTTCAAGTGCTACACTTCAGGGAATTATGAAAAACACATTACCAAAGGAAAGGGAAAAACATTTCTGTCATTATCTAAATCCTGGTATTTGAATTGTTAATGAAAATAAAATATGAATCACTGGATGATATATCCTTTTATGCAACATTTTGTTAATAGGTTTACTGTGCTGCTGCTGTTACTAAAGGACTAATTGAGAGCACAACCTCAAATAGCAGCTATACCCTTAGTTCAGTGGTGCACAACGTCCAGCCCCGGGGCCAAATCTAGCCCTCGACGCAACACCATCCGGCTCCCAGAGAGTAACCAAAAATTTAAAAAAAATGCTATGCCTTACTCCAGTCACGCAAACTTTCCAGCACATGCTTTCTTACCTAATTGACTGCACTTGTACACACCTCTAATTTTAGCTGTGGAAGTAGCTATTTTTGTTGTTTATGAGTTGCAGTCTGTAAACAGTAGTAACTTTCTGCAAGAGTTGGTAATAAGTCATGGCTGCAACCAGAATAAAGTTAAATGCAAAGTTGATGTAGAAAACAGGCCATTTCATGACTGCTGTCTTAAGTAAAAATGCTAGTCACCTGTACCTATTGTTAACTTGTAATGACTTACTATGTTTTGCGGTGGCCTGCAGATGTATTAAGAATCTGTGTAGTGGCCCTCCCCACAAAAAGGTTGTGCACCACTGCTTTAGTTACGTGATACTATTGCAGCAATAAAACTGATACTGATAATGAAGTGAGCATTCCTACATTTTTTCTGTGAAAAATGGACTATTTAATATACCTGCTGTTCTTTTTATTTTATCTTGCTTAGGTTTGCCAAACATTATCAGGGTACTTTAGCATTTTCTTAAAGGATGAGAAAGACTATCAGTAGAAGATTAGTGGGGCTAGTTATAAATGCAAAATGAACCAGTGCTATGCAAAGCAGTGTTGTGTAGGACAAGATAAGATGTTACAGATCACTACAATAAACTGCCATTCCAAAATTAGTATCTCTACATATAAAGAAGTGTCCTTTGTAATTTTGGGTCACTGCCTTGCTAACCAACAAGCCCAACCTTCCAAGCCAATCTGTAGACACATTTGTTACCCAGGGGCGAGAGCTAATGACCCTTTTAGTTCCATGGACTGAGAATCATGAATGCCTTATTGTTAGCTTTTGGGATTTTTAATTAAGCCATGGCATCCTGTGAGCAAGCTCAAAGTATCCAAGGTGTTGGCATATAATGTGCCATCACAATGCATATACACACCTATGTTTAAACATAATCAAATGTCCCTGTATCTATAATCTGTCATTTATAAAAGAGGGTAAGAAAGAGTATGTCATTCAAAAGAATGAAAGAAAATATTTCCATTGTTTCAAAGAAACTCTTGAATGCTATAATAATGTTAAATAAACAATGCCTTGAAGAGGTAAAGTAGGTTTTAAGTCAGTGACAGATTATAAGAACAAAGCATCCACAGAAATCCACCAAAGATTTATTATATAGTTAAGCGCTTTCATCTGCTGAACAGCTAGACTTCCTCAAAACCTGAGGTTCTGAGGAAGTCTAGCTATTCAGCAGATGAAAGCACTTAACTATACAACAAATCCTTGGTGGATTTCTGTGGATGCTTTTGTTCTTTTTTTCTGGTTGAGTTTTGTACAGTTTACAGTTTGCGGTCAGTGACAGATTATAATAGGGGTGACTCCAATAGCTGCACTGGTCCCACACCTGTAGGATGGAGTGTTGGAGCAGATGACCAGTCAAAAATGTTTAAAGTTTTATGTTATGTTATGTTACATTATATTCAACACTGCTCACAACACATTTTAGTTAGCTTATGCATGTAACATACTAACATTAGGGTGCTTACTTACTTTAGTGAAAACATGGTTAAATGACAGTCACTGCCAGTACTTATAGCTGTATACTCACAGTACCTACCAACTGTGAATGTGCAGTATGCGCCTCTGACACTCTTCATCTTGGGGCATTTATTTTGCTTTATTTGTACACAGAAAGTGTCTTACTTAAAAATAAATAAACAGTCACTGGCAATCCTTTGTAAAGTGCTGCAGCTTTTTGCTCATTGCCTTTCGATGAATTGTGAAAAGAAATGAACAGAAAGCCCATAAATGTTAGAGTTGAGGATTGTTGGCATGGAAGTGCAGAAGTGCAGCAACAGGTTCTGGTAAGATAATTTTTTTTTTTATCCTGTTAGATAAACATATGGTATTGAGAATTGCAGTCACTAAATAAGGCATGCCATGGCTTGGTTCTGGAAATCTGTTGCTGGCTCATGACAGAATTTTTTTTTTACTTATCAAATGGTCATTATGCGCATTGGATATTGCATTGGACGGCGCAGTGGTGCAGCAGTTGCATTGTTGCCTCACAGAAAGAGGTTCTCTGGTTCAATTCTTGGCTGGGGTGCCTTCTGTGCGGAGTCTGCATGTCCTCCCTGCACCTGTGTATGTTTCCTCCAGGTGCTCCAGTTTCCTCCCATGTTACAAAAATATGCATCTGGAGCATTTCTCCCCGGGCAGCTGCTGAAAATTGACTTCATTCCAAGTCGGGCTTTCCCAGTAAACAAATGTTAAATTAATAATAAATAAATAAATAAATCAATAATTGCCATCTCTAAATAAGGGAGTGTATTGGCTGGCTGTGGATGTAAAAAGCATGTTGTTTACTTATAAAGGAGATTTTATTATGTCCTGGCAAGCAACCAGATATAGTATCGAGAACAGTGGTCACTAACTAAAGGGGATGGGTCTGTGGATTATTTGGATGAATAAAACATTCATTTGTTTAAGCTATCCTTGATTTCACATAATGTCCCTGACTTTGCCTTATATTTTGGTCTGGCAAGTCAGTGAGGGTTGCAGTCATTAAATAAGTAAGGCTGCTGTGGATAGAGATAGCTTATCTCCTTGTCATTTGCTCTGTTTAAACTCTGGTTTTATAGAACTAGTGTAAATTTTCTTGAAATAAGTTTAAATATTTATTTTCAGGCAATGTTTTGTATGAAATGAAGTTGAAACTGTCCTTAATATCATAGAACTTCTTTGACCCTGCCTCATATTTTTGATGTGTTCTCCATAAGTGTATCAAAGCAATACAATATGTCCTTGATTTTGGGTCTTTGTCACTTTTTATTTTTTGGCTTTCTCTCTGTTTCGTGTGTTAACAAATTAAAAGGAATTATTTTTTATCACAGTCAGATGTGGTATACGTGAAAAAGTGGTGACAACTTCTGGGTGGGAATGGTGGCTATTTATGGATGAATATAACTTAACATCTCATTGTTTGCTAGTTATCTGTTGCACTTTTCAGGTCTAATGTGTAGTTGGGTGTAATTAAAATTACTTGTACTACTCTTCATGTGAAACAATGTTGAAACTACATAGCTCTCAAATGTCCATTATTTTATAAATTGTTTCTAATTTGGCATCATATTTTTGATATGTTACTTGCAAAATGTGTGATTTCTTGGAAATCATTGAAGATTGCAGTTACTAAATAATGGCAGACATTTCTGTTTCAAATTCATATCCTTCAGAAAATAGATGCTAATATAAAAACTGTTCCTTCAGTAACTCATTAAGTATATAAGATAAATATGTCTCTGATTCTGGTTCCAGGTCTTTGTTCCTAATTATATTTAGGCTTTGCCCCTGATTATTGGATTAAGAGGTTGAGAAGTATTATTTTTATCATAATCAGATGAAGTATACACAGGAAAGTGTCTGTAACTAGTTGGTGGGGGTGGGTGGGGCTGTCTGCAGATGAAAGTAACTTACCCTACTCTTTCTCAGTTTAAACAGCCTGGCTTTGCAGGACTAGTATGAATTGATGTGAAATAAATTTGGATAGTGTCTGTGCAAAAAAAGAAACTTGGAATACATTGTGTCTATAATTACTTATTTTTAGAGTAATCACTCATCTGGTGTGCACCATCAACAGTGAGGCTATGCCTGCTGGGCATATGAGATGTCTGGAATGAGAATGGCTGACTCAGGCTGTCATCGATCAAGTTAAATAATCATTAGTCTGACTTTGTAGGACTAGTTTGCATTTGTATAAAGCAAGTTGAAATATTTTACTGTGACCAGTTTGTTAAATCACAGTCAATTGGCTGTAACTGATGAGTATGGACATTTGATGGAGTACAATGACAGCAGTTTCAATAGTCTTAAACCTGGAAGGTGAATTCAAATAGCATGTTCCAGAAAATTCTGTGTGTTTTGTATGTGTGTATGGGGGGCATGGTTTGAAAACTGCCAGGGCCCCACATATACTTAATCTTCCACCATTTCAACTGCATTTCCAACATTGGATACTATCCACTTAATAGAATTATAGCAAATAAGAACACTCACCAAGTTCAAAATGATTCCAGTTTATATTTATTTATTTATTTGTTTGACATTTGTTGACCGGGTTAGTCTGACTGGGCATTTGCCCTTTTTCGGTGGAGAACTGAGCAGAAAAGCTCCAAAATGTATCTACATAATATAAAGTATTACAGATACAATGAGTATAATAACAGTATTCATATACAGTTTCATCCAATACATTAAAAACAGTAATCACAACACAGCATCATCCTATACTTATTCACAGTATAATTTCATACATATTTTTTAAGACATGAAATAGATTCAAGAATAATAATGAACAAAACATTAGGACTAAACATTTTTTTTCTTAGTACAGCCTATTTTAGGGATCAAGTGCAGGATTAGAGAAGGAGGGAACAGACAAATAGGAAGGGGGGGTTAGTTGAAGCAGAGAGGAGAGGTACCTTAAACTGGAACAGTGTGAGAACAAATCCAAGACTTTACAGATATTCTTTTGGGGGTTGGAGCCTGAATGAACAACTGAAAGCAGCAGAGTTTTATAGCTCCATAAAACTAGTAAAATAAAACCGGGAAAAATATTTTTTTTTCAAAGAAAATATCAAAAACTTGTGGATAAAGTACTAAGCTACAGAATCAGCAACTTTGGTGGATTTACACAAATATTTTCCTTCATTCATTCATTCATTTAAAAAAAATTGAACACAGTTTTAAAAGTGAATGCTTATTTATAATATGATTTTGTGATTTAGTAATGTATTGGTACACATCTTCACATTTTTATCATGTTAAACACAATAATGTTAACATCAGGTTAAAAGCATAAAAGTACTTTTTAATTACAAGTTGATTGCTCAGCAAAGGTGATTTGTTAATTGAAATAATATGCTTTATAAAAGGTGTTAGGTTTGGAAACAGCCCACATCTGATGAAGTAGGAGAAACGAAAACATACTGTGTATTTGGAGGTGTTTATGTGAACTGTTTGTGGCTTGTGGATTAAACTTGTGTTTCCTGTGGCAGCTACGGTCTATGCTTTATTTTTTTACCTTCTGGGTCATCATACTGTCTTATTACAAATATTTTCCTGTCAAAAATATTGGAGATTTATTCAGTTACTGAAAATGAGCAACTCAAGGAATTCTCACCCTGATGCAACCTTAGAGA
This sequence comes from Protopterus annectens, assembly GCF_019279795.1. Classification (NCBI taxonomy): domain Eukaryota; kingdom Metazoa; phylum Chordata; order Ceratodontiformes; family Protopteridae; genus Protopterus; species Protopterus annectens. The sequence goes on along the minus strand of NC_056736.1, from coordinate 264,061,042 downwards.
AAGAACTAAAATGGATGACATCTACCCTACAAGAACTGTCTTTGAAGATGGATGATTTTAAAGAATATCTAGAAAATCTCAAAATGAACTGTCAAAAACAGACTGATACTCTTAAGGAAATATTACAGCAGCAACAGACAAAAATAACAAATACAGAGAATTCACTAAATGACATTGAAGGGAGACTTAAAGAAGAAGAAGCACAAAAGAATTGCTTCTTAAACAAAACACATAGCTGCTTAACAAAGTAGATAATTTAGAAACAAGGGAATGGAGAAGTAACATAAGGATTTTTGGGCTACTTGAAAACACAGAAGGTGAGGATATTATCTCCTTTTTATCAAACTGAATCCCTGATTTTTTTAAGCTTAAAAGAAGGTCTCTCCTTTGGTATTGAAAGGACACACAAACCTCTAGGAAACCTGCTTCCAACTCAACAAATACACCTCCTAGATCAATAGTTATAAAATTCCTTTCATATTTGGACAAGGAACTAATCTTAAAAACTGCCTGGAGGAAAGTGCCTTTAAAATATAATCAAAACCTGATAAGGTTTGACAATGACTATTCTACTAGAATAATAGAGCAAAGGAAAAGAGTTTGGCCAATAATAAAATTTCTAAAACAGAACAATATTAAGGCACAACTTGCATATCCAGCTAAAATATTATATGCCAATGTGATGAGGACCTTCAATGACTTTGAAGAATCTTCTTCATTTATTAAACAACAACGTGATTTCTTTACAAAGGCACTAAGCTACCCAGACAAAAGGTGCTAGTTACAGTGTGCATATATAAACTAAGTAATCTAAGCTGGTAATGTCTGTAGTCTGAAATCATTGAATCATTTTGAGTTACACAAAGCTTACTCAGGAAACTGTATAATGTACTGTTTTCCCTTTAACTCTGTATATTACATAGGCATATATGGAAATATGGATCTCTTTTGGACTGAAGGTTTTTACTTTGAGTAGCACATTTATTTATTTATTTATTCCTATAGCAACTTTGGACAAATAATGGTGTTGGATTTCAGAAATATTGTACAGTTTTCTTGAAGGCATCTATACTCATTGTCATTTCCCTAATGCCACATGAGTTCTGCTCTCTAACATTCCTTGCCCATTTGAATATTACTTTCTAAAATAAACATAGTCATTTATGCAAACTCTGTCGGTGTCTGATTGACCATATAAACTTGAGATTATTAATTTTAACTCAATACATTCAAACTTTTCATAAGTACTTAACTAATTAGCTTAGACAAGGAATTTGATAAAAAGATGGTTACACAGTTAATCTACTTTTAGAAATGATATAAATATTATTATTGACAAAAGCAGAATAAAGAACTGAGTTAAGTATATTATAATAACATCTGAAGAATATAATATAAACAACAATAAGAGAAGATAACCATAATGTTAGATTGTTGTCTAATATTTGTACTTAAAGACCATGACACCAATAGAGTTTGTTGCATTTGATTTAGAAAAAAACATATATAAAGTCTACTGTTATTGCTACAGAAGAAAACTTTTAGTTACGCCTGCTTAGTGAAATGTCTCACAATGTAAACATGCTGAGTAATGTTTCATACATACAAAACATTCTATAAGGTTTACTTGTAATTTAAATAAGTAGGAATGGCAAAGCAGTTTCACCAATCTAAACCTGTTTATATGTTAGCAGTATTACAAGATTTATAAACAGACTAATGCACAATAAAATACAAGATATAAAGCAAAATATCTGAAATTTCTCAGATATAAATTGATGGGATGCCAATTTTATCTTTTGAAATGAAGATCTCTAATATATAAACCAGTATGTATATGTGATATCTAAACAGGAATTTATGGAAGTGTAACGTAGATAGAACAATATAAATGTAAACAAGTGCACAGTACTTGGGGGGAACTGGTTTATAGTATCTCTCCAGAGTAACCTCATTAGAGATGTATCATATGAAACACACTTATATGTTATTATGTCACTCTGGTTAATATCTCCACAGATATTTAAATATAGTTTATATTCATGATATGAATACAACAAAAACTTTAACATGTCAAGCTTGTATATAAAATATAAATATTTAATACTAAATGGAAGAGACCACATGTAAGGCTAACTATTATACTATCATAAAAAGTTGGACATAATATAATTGATTTGAACAAAAATAATAAAAAAACACATGCTGAAGCATCAGTTGAATGTAAAATAACTATATGTTTGAGAATTCTTATAGGCAACTATCCATCAGATATTTTCTAGTGTAATAAAATTTGATTATACTACTAAAGTAGAATACCTTGATACATAAAATAATTCAGAATTATAAATTTATTTTACAAAATGTTCTCCATACAATAAGTTCAGTTTATGGAGCTCAGTTGTTTTTGATAGTTAAAGGTATGAGTGATAATCTAATAGATTTATTTTTTTATCTATTAGCTTAGGAATGACTTTCATTCCATGTCTAGAGTGGAACTTAGATAAACTGATAGTTGTTATTTTAACCTTATTATTACATAAGAGTATTTTTTTAAAGCCTGAACAAAATATTATCTCACTTGTAGTCATAGAACAAATAAAACAGACAATCTCTTCTAAAATCTTATGCACATACATAAATCTTCTTGTTATCAGAGGTATCTGTTTAATAGTTACAATAAAAAAAATATTTTATTCTAGCAATAACCTGAAATGGATTTAACTTTAGTATCCTTAAATACCAATGACAGACTAGTACCTGTAAGAGTGAAAGGGAAGGTCTACAAGAGGGTAGTGAGACCAGCTATGTTATATGGGTTGGAGACAGTGGCATTGACAAAAAGGCAGGAGTTTGAGCTGGATGTGGCAGAGTTAAAGATGTTAAGATTTGCACTGGGTGTGACGAGGGTGGACAGGATTAGGAATAAATATATTAGATGGTCAGCCCAGGTTGGAAGGTTTGGAGACAAAGCCAGAGAGGCAAGATTACATTGGTTTGGACATGTGCTGAGGAGGGATGCTGAGTATATTGGGAAAAAGATGCTAAGGATGAAGCCACCAGGTAACAGGAAAAGAGGAAGGCCTATGATAAGGTTTATGGATGTGGTGAGAGAGGACATGCAGGTGGTTGGTGTAACAGAGCAAGATGCAGAGGACAGGAAGAAATGGAAACAGGTAATCCACTGTGGCAACCCCTAATGGGAACAGCCGAAAGAAGATGATGATGATGATCCTTAAATACCAATGGCTTAAACAATCCAAGCAAAAGATCAAACTTATTGAAATATTTAAAACTTAATAAAGCACAAGCAGTCTTTCTCCAAGAAATGCATTTTAAAATAAATGACAAATTTAAATGGAATCCTAAGAATTATATGATCTTAGCACAATCCTTCTAAAAGACAAAGACAAAAGGAGTATCAATTCTCTGGAAAAAAAATATAGTCATCCCAGAAGTTATTTATAAATATGAAGACAAAGAAGGCCTCTTAGCATTTATAATAGTTAAGTTTAATAATAGAATATGGACTCTAGAAAATCTATACTGGTTCCCAGGTATTGGAATAGGAATGGTCAAAAAACACTTAGATTTTTATTTCCAATAATTATAAAGGTAATTTAATAATAGGAGGAGATTTCAACTGTATCCTAGATGCTTCTGAAACTACCAACAAGAGACCTTTTTGTACAACTTCTATTTCAAAATCTTTAAAAAATGGACTGAATCATTTAATTTAATAGATACATTTAAAATGAAAGAATACAAATCTTTATTGTTCTCCCATCAAGATCACTGATTTAAAACACAAACTAGAATAGATTAAATGTTTTTTGTACAAGATTTATAAAGTAAAATTATCAATTTCTCAATAATGCCATGCCCTTTCTCAGACCATGACTCTCTGATTTTGAAACTCCAAATTGAGTTAAAACCATTAACCTTCCCATCTAGAATGCCATCATATGTCACAAAAATTAAAGAGTTCAAACCCTGGTTGTTGTCAGAGCTACAATTTTTTCTAGAAATTGATTACATATCAGAAGTCAATAAAATCATGCTATGGGACTCATTAAAAGCTTATATATTTGGTAAACCCTTAGCTAGTACAAATACAAGTTAGAGAGTGGGATTCTGAATTATTAGATTTACAAACCAAACTTTCATCAGTTAAATTAGAAAAAAAAAAACAAAGTTGTCAAGAAACCAAAAAGAAAACAGAGGAACTAAATAAAAAATATAATGAAATTCTAACACACAAAACAAGTCTAGCCTTAGAAAAATTAAAAGTAAACTTATCAGCCACTTCGCCCAAATATTTGCATACTTTATCCACAAGAATTAAAATACAATCCAAAGCAAACAATATTAATACCATACTCCATGAAAAGATATGGAAGAAAGTATCAGATATAGGAGGCATCCTTGATGCATTCAGATATCATTACAAAGAACATTTTAAAAAAGAAAATTTGCATACTGATCAATTGAAGCTAGATATAAATCTTATTAATATAAAAAAAATTCCAGAAGAATTAAAATTAGACTTACAAAAACCTGTATCTTATAAAGAAATTATAGATAAAATAAAAGAAGGTAAATCTAACAAAGCACCAGGAATAAATGGTATAATTATGGAATTACATAAACTTTTCCCCTCTACGATAATCTCTCTCTTCCATAAAACCTTATTAGAAATACAATCATAAGCAACTATACCACCCTCTTGGAAATATAATTTAATCACTCTAGTCTTAAAAGATAGTAAAACACTGATTCTTTGTATCTCATATAGACCTATTCCACTATTAAGTAATGATTATAAGATATTTATGTCAATATTAGCCAATAGAATGAAAATACCACTTTCCAAACAATAAATACTGATCAGACTGGATTTATATATAATAGGCATACATATAACAGTATTAAAAGGATAATCACACTTGTAGATTATGTAAATAAAGAAAATAAAGAAGCACTCATAATTGGATTCAACATGGAGAAATCCTTTGATTCCCTAAAATGGGATTACCTATTTAAAATTCTGGCATTATTTGAATTTCTTCTCTCTTTTATTCACCTCTTAAAAATATATACATAAATAATTTAGCTTATATTAAATTAGGTTCTTTCACCTCAGAATCCAACTACATAACAAAAGGTACTAAACAAGGTTGTCCTCTGTCACCAATTCTATTTGCTTTGGCCATTGAAATGCTTGCAGAATCTATACGTAACAATCTAAAAATAAAGGGGGTGGATGTTTATGACCAATATAATTCTAAATTAATTCTCTCTGCCAACAATATATAAATAACTTTATCAAATTCTAAAGAATCTTTAGAGAAGCTGGAAACAGTAATAGAGAAATTGTATATGATTTCAGGCCTTCACTTTAACAAATCAAAATCAAAATTTTTATTTTTAAATCAGAAAAAAGATTTACAAGTCAAAGAAAAACATATCATAGGAGAACAAGAATGTACTCTAAAATATATAGGGATTATGCTGTGCAAAAAATATAAATGAATTATTATCAATAAACTACAAAAATATAATCAGCACAATTAAAAGCTATGTGGAAAAAAGGAATAAAATAACACTAAACTTTGAAGATAGACTACAATTAATAAAAATGGTCTTACTACCTAAACTTTTGTATGTAGCATTGGGAATACAGTTGCGTCCTGAAAGATGTATTTTTAAAGAAATAAATTCTTGCCTACTAAAATGTTATGGTACCCCAAAAGAAATAGAATAGCCCTAACACACCACATTAGACCATGGAAACAAGGAGGACTGAACTTTCCAGATATTGAGTCATATATAAAAGCATCCATATCCAAAACTGTTATAGATTAGATAAAACCTAATTATACCACTAACTGGAAAAAATTATATCAATAAATGAGTTCAATTTACTAAAGAAATTTCAATATCAGATACAACTAATAAACCTTGGTACATATTAAATATTAGTATGCAATATAACATAACAAATCCAACTAAAACACATTTAATTAATCATTATATTAATTCCTTTAGAAAACATATTAATGCAAATATAGATTTAAAACCGTGGATTGACCTTTTAACCTAATTCATCATAACTAAAAATTATCCTTACAAAATATATAGAGAAACAAGTACTTCTTGGGAACAAAATAGATTTATATGTTGGTTTCAATGTATTAAAAAATTTATGGTTTTAGACTCACAAATGATACAAACTACTTACAACATTCCATCACAGGATTGGTTAACACTACAAAGTATCCTAATGCACTCCCAAGACTTATGCAGAATAATCAATAATTCATCCTTTAAAGATATACCAAATTTTATAAATTGCTTATATGGATTTATATATAACAGCTATAATAAGGGAAACAGCATTTCAAGCTAATACAAAGAACTAATAATGTATAAAACAACACCCAAAACATCATACTGGCAGTTTAAAAAAAGGACAGTCACTACAGTTAACAGAAGAAATTAAATCAAGTATTTTATTATCAGCAAATCACACATCCATTACACAATATTGAAAAATATTTAATTGGAAATACTTACACAGAGTATTCCTAACCCCAATAAAATTAATAAAATTAGCTCCTCCACAAATGGAATATGTTAGAGATGTGAGCAGGTGTATAAAGCAGACTGGAATCACATTTTTCATGACTGCAGTAAAACTAAATCATATTGGAATGGGATTAACTACTTTTTACAAGCTTTATTCCATTAATCTTTTAACTTAACTAAAGGTTTAATTCTTTTAAATGTGAATGAAGGTCCTCACTTGAATAAAACAAATATGTATTTCTTATGGACAATACTTGCAGTTGTAAGAAAATGTATAACCAGAAGATGGAATTCAAACACATCACCAACTCTGGAAGAATTCTACACTCTATTGAGGACTACAGCAATGATGGAATTCAAAATCAAAGAACTAAGGATTTATCACAATAATAATAACATATCCTCTGACCTCTTCTTTGATCTCTCCAAGGCATTTGATATGGTTGATCACCGATTACTAATCCACACCCTGAAAACATTCTGCCTAGATACTAAAGCCATTCAATGGTTCCAATCTTATCTGAATAATAGCAGGCTATCCTTTGGCAAAACAAACTCTCTAAACTCCTACCCAACAAGCTAGGTGTACCCCAGGGATCTATACTAGGGCCCCTTCTGTTCTCCATCTTCATTAACAACCTTTATACTGCTATCCCTGAAGTCAGTTGTATCCAATACGCTGACGACTCCACCCTGATATGCTTGGCCACATCTCCAACAGAGCTGTGATCAGCTACACAAACCACCTTCAACACAATTGAAAACTGGCTTTCTGGTCATCATCTGATTCTAAATCCCAAACAAAACGAAAATGTTGCTTTTCTCACCAACACACAGGTCTACTGCATTCACGTTTACCATAAAATCCAGTAATGGCAAAATAATCTCCTCAGACTCCTCTACAAATCTGTTAGGTGTTATCATCGATAATAATCTTAAATTTGATCTACATGTTAATCACTCCATCAAGACCATCAATAAAAAACTAGGGTCCCTTTACAGGATAAAAGCCTTCTTAACCCCTCCTGCTAGATTTGCCATAGCTCGCTCTCACCTACTTTCAACTCTTCTGTATGCATCCCCGTTACTCTCCAATCTAAACAAGTCTGTCCTTAACAAACTCTCTATCTGCTACAACCACATTGTCAGATTTGCCACTGGCCTGCCTTATGGGACTCATCTTTGTATCAACCTATACCAGCTTGGGTGGCTTGAATTACCCAGCTTGATCCAGTATAACCTTCTGATTATTGCACATAAGATCCTTTACAATCCAGACAATACTCCTGCTCTTAAAAATATTATCACCCCCCATCACAATCCCCGACCTCTTTGATCCTCTAATAAACTACTAGTCCAGACTATCAAAACTAATAACTCTGCCGGTGACTCTCTCTTCACCAACTCTGTAGGCAGATCCTGGAACTCTCTCCCACCTGAAATTATTTTGCTCACCAACCTGAGTCAATTTATGACTAGTCTCAAACAACATTTGACACTAAACTGGTTATGTCAGTGTAGAAAACCTGACTAACTCTCCTTTACAATGAGTTAAAAACAGTAATTTAGCCTACCTGTTACATCCTGACCGATAATTAAGTTTATCTCTAAACTTGTTTAGGTATGTAACCACTGTAAATATTGCATCTGAATCTTACTGTGCAAATTAATAACAGTATTTTTAGCTGACCTGTGTTACTTAATGATGACCTACTCTTGGAATTTTCTTTAACCCCGGAACTTCTATAACTTGCTTAGGTATGTAACCACTGTAAATATTGTATCTTAAACTTAACTGCTTGTTTAGGTATGTTAACTACTGTAAATACTGTATTTTAAACTTAACTGCTTACCTTGGAGCTTTTCTTCCCAGGCCTCCGCTGTAAATGGACATGTATCCAGTCAGACTATCCCGGTCAACAAATGTAAAATAAAAATAAATAAATAAAGTATGCTAGGTCATTGGTCAACAATCCATGGAAGAAAGTTATCTCTTTTTGGACACTTTGCAATAATTAACAGATATACTCTGATAACCAAAATGCTAATTTGATTTTGTAACAGTGTATATTAACTACAACTAAAAGGGCAGGCTGATGTAAATATTGTATATAGTTATTTAAGATGTTATATATAAAATATTAAGGAAATGTTATAATGTTATTTGAAATAAAAATTATCTGAGTAAAAAAATAGATATTCTTTTAAAGTTTTTTTGAAACAGTTTGTATTACAAATTGATCTTAAATATAGGGGCAGTTTGTTCCACACACTGGCGACTGAGTGGCCATAGAGTAGTTGCCAATGGTTTTATTAGGTTTATAGATCTGCAGGTGGTGTTGGTCTGAGCTGCTGAGTGTGTAGTTTGGAGTGTAGGGAGTGATGAGAGTTGAGAGAGCTGGACAGGAGTGGGGTTGGTTTAAGATGGAGTGAGCCAGGTGTAGTTGAGGCAGAAGGAGTTGGTGCAATTATGGCCACTGTAGGTTTTTAGGGAGAGGGAGCAGTGTGAGTGATAAGGTTGATTAGTTGATTGTCTGTATAATTCGGGTTTATCTGGTAGATGCTAGTTTGAAATTGAACTGCTTACACTCATTCTTGTAGGTGGGATTCATACTTGCATTTCACTCTCAGAATTTTGAAACATGCCATCCTGAGCCTAAAATTTGCAAAATGTTTGTGAAGTATTCTTACCTCACAGGCTGTGATAATGTGGGGACAAAATAATAAGATAGCGGTGTAGAGGATGAACCATTCCTTCATGTAGATTATGGTGATAGACACTTCACTTTAAGAAGAGCTGTCACAAATGTTTTCAAAGTTTTTGTCTAAGAATGCTTTGTTTAGAAATAATGCATTCTGAAACATTTCATGATATCACATATATATCGGGGGAAGGATGAAAGACAGAAATGGAGAATGAGAGAAAGGAGACCTTTCTTTGGGTTTGGTACTTATTAGTTTAGCTATGTATGGCCTTGGAACTTAATACTTTGTATATTTTTAGATCATAGACATTTCTGTAAGCAGACCTATGAAGGACAGTGGTGGAATAGTTTTAAACTGATACAGAATTTGGGACAGAATAGCTACATACATAGCATGTCTTCTAGAAGGGATGTTCTAAGTTAAAACATTTAGTTGTTTATCTGCTCCTTGATTTGTTAAGCAATTAGTTAATTATAGTAATTAGTAATATATTACACTATATTATACCACTTAACAAAATCAATGGAGTGCAAAATCTAATGATCCAACTCGTTAATCCTTGTTAGCAATAATGAAGTTTCATTCAAAATTCATCTCAGAATTGCATAAAAAGAAAATGCATATGAGCGCATTGTTGTACAAGAGTCTAGATATAGTTTATGTACATTGGAAATAAGCAAATGGCACATATCCCTTCCTCAGAATACCTTGTTAATGTGGATTCAAGTCCTAGGGGGAGAAGCTGCTCAAATGATTCACATTGAGTCATTTTCTTAAACATGTAATCAGCTGGAACTAAACAAAAACAGTATTCTTCAGAAATTATAAGTGTTAACTTCCATATTCAACAACACTACAATTTAAATGTGCACAACAAGAAGAAAACAGTAATAATCAGAAGAATGTGGTTTAAAAAAACGCAAGGCTGTAAGATTTTATTTGATATAAGATAATATTTGCTTGCTAGGTCTGCCCAAAGCAAGACTAAGGCAAAGCTTCAGTTCTAAAGGTTATTGCTAAAGTGAACATATCCACCTTCATAGGTTCATAGTAGATTACTAGGCTAATGGCTTAAGAGCCCTTACAAGCCTAGCCAATATTACTCAATTATACCCAATATATGGCCCCTAGGGCAAGAAGATCGCATGGATTTGTGTCTATGCCTTGAGTATCTTAGAGATTGCCCCTGTCCATAAGGGAAACAGGCACTACCCCAGGTGTGAATTTATGAGTCCCCATCCATTGATCCAAACTGCATTTGAAGAGGGCCGGGAAAGGGCTCTCCTTAATGCAAACAGCCATTCCACAGGCAAACTTCTACACCACCAGAAGCAGTCAGTATACTCTGCACATTCTCAGCAGGATTAACATCTATCTAACTTATGTCATAGCTGTGAAAGTTTACAAGTATTAGAGCAAAAATGAAATCCCTTCTTGACAATATGGGAAGAATATTTTTTGAAGGAGCAGTCATATCTATCATTGCAGATATCTCAATCCATCTAGGATGTAATGAAGGAAAGACAATCATTTACTCATCTAAAAACACTTCATGGGGTAAAACAATTAAAAAAAATTAATTTCCCATGCCATAATTAAAATAACAGTTTATTGTTGACATGCTTCAGAATTAGGCAACAAATTAAAAGCATTTAACACATTACAAAAAAATTAACAATGAGATCCAGAAATATGATTATGGTGATCACGCTTAACCAGACTCTTTTTTACCTTCCTACTGCTACGCAGTTGTAAGGTCATTAATGATTAACAAAGTAAAAAAACATGAGGAAACAGCAGATAATTAAGAAACCTGTTCATATCCAGTGCAGGTCCTGCAGTAAGAGATCACATTAAAGGATTGAACTGGAAATGCATGGCAACAGAAAAAAGGGAAAAGCAAGCACAGGGAAGCATATAACTGAAACATTTAAAGAATAAATAGGACAGGGAAGGGAATGTATGGCTAATCATTTTTTTTTTGTGGAGCTGGTGCCAGCTTTCCTGTACACCAAGAAGGTAAGATGGGGAAGGAAGTAAGGGAATTTGAAGGAATTCTGAGTGTTAGAGTAGGTGAAAGAACAGGACAAATGTAGAACACAGACAAGACTGACAGAGGAGGTGGTAACACACTGAGGAAAGATAAAAACAGAGGTTTAGAAGACATCAGACAAACAGAGAGAATACAATGAGGAGGGGGAATTGGACAACAAATAGGAGATCACAATGGCACAAAAGACTGGGGAACACCAAGATGTGTGAAACTGTAGGTATGACCCTGAGTACTATCCTGCCCAAGTCTGACACTATGGTAGTCTTGACACCATCTTCTGCTCACTCACCACTAGGTCCTGACTATTATGGAGCTGCCAGTGATGGTCAGAGATGTGACTACGCAAGCTGCAAGAGGAGACTTTCCAGGTCTCAGATGTGGGCATCAAGGCACTGGTCCATCAGCTCACCCATCACCTCTGCAAGCTGACACTGTGCAACATATTGTTCACCACTGACAAAGGCATTGGCAGGAAAAAAGCATTCCTGGCTTGTAAAGCCCCATCAGGAGCAGGGCTAGGGGTCCTATCAGACTCCTGTAAGGTTAACAGTGAGGAGTTAGCCCTGGCAGGCTCAGTTGTAAGTGGCCCTTGTGATGATTGCTTGTCAGAGCAGGTGGCCTGTGGCATAACAACAGGAACTACTGTGGCTACTGCTGTATAGAAAAGTAAAATGAATATGGAGAAACTATATAACAAACAAAAATATTTAAAAAGAAAGGAGTGGAGAAACAGAAAATGCAGACATAAAATTAAATGCAGCATTGCAGACATGATAATGTGGTAGTCCAAGCAGAACTGCAATATTATTATGTGAAAACAATGGAGATTACCAGATGACTACTATCAGTGCAGTGATGTAACCTGATATCTTTGACCTTTATATAACAAACATGTCATATGACCAACTGTGTACTAACTGCACTGCCAGTGATTGTCCTGTCTGTTCATGTACTGTAAGTAGGACTAAGTATACCAATGTCACTGTGTGGGAATATCCTGCCATGTCTTGCCCCATGCACTAAACATGGCACCCTGGTCATTTTTTACCTGTGTTTATCCTTTTCTTACTAGGTTAGTCCCCCAGGCCAGTATCCTCTTGTCAAGGGAGACTCAAAGTGGTATCCCTACTGATCCTGGGACATTTATTCAGGGAACTAGGGAACTCACCCTACTCTTTTCAATAAGTGATGTGGGATTTTTTTACATCCACCAGAGCTACAATCATCTCATCTAGATGGGACTTTGGCTGCACACCTCATCCAAAGGACAGCCCACTCTGAGGCTAGCACCAACTCTCCCTATGTTGAACTGCAGTGCCAGGACTGGAAAATGAATCAAAGCACCTAGGGGTGTAAACAGAACCGATAGCATACTTATCTTCCACTGTGGAAGTCAAGTGGACTACCTGCTGTGCCACTGACACTAAACACCCAGCAGTGCACTAGCACATATAGTAAATGTGTATTTAATAGGGGTAATGGATTTTAAAAACTGACAGGCTATCAACAATGACAAAAATCTGAAAACATTTCTTCCACACTTAGGCTGTCCATTGCATCTGCATTGGTGTAAGGTTGACATATTTAAAAAGTAATACTGGGGAAAGAATATACCTCTAAGTCATCCAGTACTGCAGGGAATCCTCTCCTATAGATTTCTGGATAGTGGAAAATATAGATATGCTTTCTGCACTGTCTAAACTAGCAGGATAGGAAAAATGAGGTATGCATACAGCATATCTCAGGTGCTCTGACTGTTTCTTCCAATTAGTTAAGAAGGTCTGGATGGCACCTTAGGAGGTCACTGTAGTGGTACCTGCACTGCTCACCATTTTAGGAAATGTCAGAGGCCAGAGCCAAATCATGGTCAAATGGGCCCAAGGCAGAATAATTGACTTCCTCCCCACCTCCCACCCCCAGCAGCCATGCCAATATCCTATCGCTTGGCTGTTTCTCTTCAATTACTATAAAACACTTTTCAAACCTGTCAGTGTGTACATTCTATTTTCATTTTTTACGTTTAAATTATAATAAAGCTTAGGATTTAATTTTAAACTTTTATTTCAGAGTTTACAACAAATACACTGATAACCATGTGATAAGACAAAATAGTCTTGCATTGAAAACAGATTTAGCATGAACAACAGTAAACTTCCCTTCCCTTAAAATTCACATTTATTGAAAAAGTATTTGGCAATGCAACAAGGTATTTGCTGGGATTCATACTCAAATGGCATATAATTAAGCAATAATTAGTGGCTATGTGAAAAGTGCCGGAATTCAGGGGCAACCAGAAGCACTGCCTGGTGAAGTCGTTTGGTTATTGTCAGAAGAAGCTCATTAACATTTCACAGCCGTACTCATCTCCACTGAATTGCCAAAAGGACCAGCACAGTGAATTCTACACCAGTATGCCTAAAAAAAAAAACTAAGCTAAATTGAGAAGTGTATTCTGAATTAAAATATTAATGGCTCCCTAATGAAATGTCAGCATTTGTAACAGCAATTGCCAACATGTTGAAAAAAAAGAGCAAAATGCAGAAGAAAAGTGAATACTAAACATCACTCTTCTCCTTTAAACTTCATTTTTGCAGGATAGCAAGCTCCCCTGTACCCCCCTCACCCCCCGCCAAACTTATATTTACTAACTAAGAGCTCACCATACCTTGGAGAAAAGGGAATATTCAGAGAAATATCCATCTTAGACTTAGTATATGTAAGTCCATTTAACACCCATTCAGTCTCAGCATTATGGAACTCACTAAAGCAGGTCTCAACATTTCAAACGGTTATGAATACTAGCATTAAACTCTTAGACTTCATGTTATCCAATGTATTCATAGGCAGATAATAAACATACTATCAACCATCAAAAAACAAGGAATCCATTAATTATTCCCAAAGAACAGAGCATTTATGATCATACTCCTGTTTACTGCAATCGATTCCTTCCTTTACACCGTAAGTACTGTAGGTTGCAGGATCCAAGTATTTATATACACACGTCAACATAGACATATCATTCAACACACACACACACACACACACACACACACACACACACACACACACACACACACACACACACACACACACACACACATGCAAACACACACACACAAACAGAAGCACATACATACCTCTGCATCAATAGAAAAAAAAAAACATGTTCCACTTAGATCTCAGTATGGTAGCAAATCTCTCTCTCCCATTGATATGGCAATGTCACAGCTACTCCGGTCTTTCCCCCTCACTTCATATGGAAGCAAAGACCACTGTTCTCTGATTTAACCTCCAGGAATTTTTTGTCTCATTGCCTCAAATGCATTTGACCCACTAAATGAAAAAGAGATCACACACAAACAGCCGAGCAGAGGAGAATGGGCTGTTGCACACTCAGCTGGCACAGAGTATTTGAGGTTGCTGTTTTTTTAATTTTTTTATGGTCAAGCTGGGCCCCCAAGCTAGGACTGAGCTCTACAGGCTGCTGTCTAGGTTACTTTACGCTGGAACTGGCCTTGCCAGTGGTATCACTAACTGCTCTGGTATGACAGTGTCAGACATCCAACTTATACTGGGGACCCTCACAAGTGTCTCCAAGGAAACAGTGCAAGTGATCTCTGTGATGCAGGTATAGGCAGATTTTGATCTCCTTTGAACACCACCAGGATGCCCTGCATGAACCGATGCCATTAGAAGCCATAGCCATTCTCTGGGTTTCATGTCAGAGAATCATGTCTGACATCTAATGGTCAAACACATTTCTTGTTCTGGGAATTTCCATGAAACATAGAACAACTTAGTAGCACTGCCAATAACAGGGTTCGGAATGGACCATGCTATTATGAATATGTTCAACAAGGAATGTAAGGTGAAAAATATGGCAGTCATAATTGTGTTTAACAGTTTTAAAGCTGTCAGTGGCCAGACCCACAACTAAAAGCTGGTCTTATGTAGGATAACTGTCATTATTTGTTACATAGAGTCATGTCATCCACCTGGCAGAGGAAGGTAGGGCAACGAGAGTTGGGTCATTGGTCAAACCACGATTGATGAAGAGAGAGAAGTGTCTCTGCATGGAGGATTGCACTTAACAAATTCCCATGGTTGGGTGTTAGGTCTTAGAGCTGAGCTGCAGCATTCCATTAGAGTATCAATAGGAAAAGCCCCCCGGTGTG
Source organism: Protopterus annectens (assembly GCF_019279795.1). Classification (NCBI taxonomy): domain Eukaryota; kingdom Metazoa; phylum Chordata; order Ceratodontiformes; family Protopteridae; genus Protopterus; species Protopterus annectens. Next base: position 264,045,517 of record NC_056736.1, on the reverse strand, counting down.
TAACACCTCCATTCCTAGCAGACATAAACAGGGAATTGCAGGGAGCCTCTTTTTAACATGAACATTCCCACACATGCTCAATGCACATCAGAGATACTCAAGCATGTGCACAACATTGTGTAAACTCATACATGGGACTCTGCCTTTAGGCTTGATGCATAGAATGAGCAATAAAGAGGAATTCATGAGCTGAGCCCTCATTTGCATATTCATCAAGATCAGAGGGTCGACTCAGCATGGTATAAACCCTACCAACTGTATGGAGGTGTGTCACCTTATGAAACAGGACATGGAACACAATGCTGAAGCATCTACAGTGAAGCTAACGGTGAGGAGAAACAATAATTCTAACTGCTGACATTAAGTGTAACTTTCTCTTTACATTTCCTTGGCTGCAGTGGTTAACTGAAGTACTCCTTGTGGTAATAATGTATTTAGGAATATCTGTAGTGAATGTTAAACATTTGAACAAGATTAAAGTACTCAGGTGATGTGAAGGCTTATGAGAAGCACCCTGTACAGCAAATCTGAAATGCAGTATTCAAAGAAGCCAGGTCAACACTGCCTTCTGATATGCTGGGACATGCGTACCTGTTTTAGTAGTAATATGATGGTGTATCAGAGGTGAGGTCAGCTGTTGTTTTCTTATTGCTCCCTAGTGTACAGAGCAATGTGAGACAGTCATGTTGGAAATGTTTATGCATATTATCAACATTGTGTCAATACACATGATGCATGCTGTAATGTTGCTTGTATGCTGCATGGTTTTGCTATGAGGGTCATATCTGTAGACAGAGGCAGAAGAAGTTAGATGTAGTTATATATTTTCACATCCCATTCTTGTCAGGTTAGGTTAGGTTGTCTGCTGGCAGATAGTTACTATTACGGCATCAGCTGACATCTGCATTGTGCCTGTGGGTGGTGGTGACTGAGTAAAAGGGGACCAGCAATGGTTACCTACAGAAACATGCATATTACACATTGCAATCTGCATTGTGGGAGGTTAGATTTATGGTTGGTTGGTTGGTTAAGGGGTGTGGGTAACTCACTAGGCTGGATTTGTATGCATGGGGGGTTGCTTCTGTTAATAGTGCAAGGAAGTACAGATTACTGTTATGTGTACATATTAGCTATCCCTATCAACTGTACTGGATGGCTGGTGCAGACGAGACAGTCTACTTTTACAAGCAGTCCTTACTACTGACAATATACTTTCCCAGACAGCAACATTCCTAGCAATAGAGAATCAAAGAAGAGCAAGTTCTCCTATGCAGAAAATTAACTGTTGATGGAGACTACCTATTTCCATGGCTAATGGTTGCTCAGGCAAGAGACTGATGACTAGCCCTACTGTGACCATGCTTGGCAAGATATTATTATAACTATTAATGCTATCAGTGCCCAGAATTGCAACTACAAGCAGGTCAGACATAGGACCACTTATATTATTCAGGACATTGAAATCAGGTTATCCCACTGGTATGAGAGAGTAGGGCAATGTGATGTTGGATGTCAGTCAAACCACCACTGATGAAGATGAAGGAGTTTCTGGTGTCTCTATGTGGGGGGATCAGACTCATCACATAGCCATGGTTGAGTGTTAGGTCTTGGAGGTGAGCTGTAGTGTGCCCTTAGATTATCAACTGGAAGACAGCACAGATGTGTAGTGCACTCCCTCTTTTAAGACATGAATAATTTCATTAGTACTGAACATGACACTAATGTGTGCAAGGTAAGCTTATACTTTTCATTATTGCCACTGTTTTTCATGCCTGTTAATTCTGCAATGTGTGTAAAGTAGAATAGATGGGTTATACTTCTACTGTGTCTTATGCCTTGGTATAATCACAGGTGATGCTTTATTCAGCTCCACCACTGTGGAATTTCCACCAGCTGATGATGGAGAGAGTTCCAAATCTGGAAATGATGGCAGCAAATAGCTGCCATGATCAGGGACTACTGTGCTAGTGTCTGACATGCTGTAGGATTGTACAGATAAGATCCCCTACCAATACCATTAGCATGGCCACTGTGCCTCTGAATACTACCCATCACACATGTCACACATGGAAGATAGCTTGATGCATACACATGCAGTCAGGCCAATGTGACACTCCTCTGTGGCCAAGCCAGCAATGTCTGCCACAAGCTCCATAGGGTGTGGGGATGGCCATGTGGGTGTGCATATTGATGCATGGAGATAGCATGGGTGCCACCCTCCCCCATAACTATGTTAATGTGTGCAGCAAATGGAAAGGGCCATCATGAAAGCACAGGCTAGCAACACCTCAGACTTTGCAGGAAGTTATGAGTATTGCAGGGTGTGAGTGATAACCTATGAGAATGCATGTCCCGTATGTGTGACATTTTAACCACATTGATCACCCACTGGTGCAAGGCAGATCCTCATGTGTTGCAATGCTACATTGCGGGCAGGATTTATGGAGCTGCATCACCTCTATCTCTACTGAAGGTAGCCATTCTAAACAGTGAAAGCAAAGCTCATGGTCTTGCAGTGCCACCACTTCCACAGTGACACTGAGTGTGGAGATATATGTACAGGCAAGAAAGGGTGTCACAGAAGCCACCATACTCATACCACTGCTGTGGATGGAACCAGAAGTCATTCACAGTCATGCACCTTACCTACCTTCCTCTAGACAGAGTGGTGTTACTACCCATGACAGTCCTTCCAGATGCACCTCCCACAGATACGGGTATGAACAGGATGGCCATACATGTTGCATGGATGATATGTCTTTTAGACTGAGTTGCAGTGGTAAATACACAAACACACACACACACACACATACACACACACACACACACACACACACTGTGGGAGGTTGGCATAATGGTTAAGCTGTTACCTTACAGACACAAGGTGCAAGGTTTGATTCTCACATAGGGTAATTGACTAGGCTTAAAATTACTCCATGGGCAGTTAGCCTAGTACTAATCCATAAACCTATGAACACACACACCTACTAACAATGGTCCCTCCCAAAATCTTTTGCAGTAATCCTCTGCAGACAGCTCTGACACACTCTATGCAAAGTAATTTTCAGTTTGTACAGCACTCATACAGTTCATAGGTTTACAGGATGGTACTAGGCTATCAGCCCTAGGGCCTATACAAGCCTAGCCATAACATTTCCCTGTTTATTTCTTCCCACACTGTTTACTTCCCTGGACCACTGTAAAAGCCATCATATATGTGTGTCCCCCTACCACCACCTGTGCTGATGATGGCAACTGTGCCCCACCCTTTTTACTTTGTTACTTGAGTTGCTATATCTGATGCATAGTTTGGCCAGTCTATGCATGGGTAAGCAGAGCCTATTATTGGTTTTACATCCATTGCATATTACTATGGCGTGTATGCTTTACTAAGGCCCAAAGCTATGTGCCAGCTACTGCTTATATGCCACTGCATACTGTGTCTACCTCCATCTAACATGTTTATCCCCTGCTGCTGGTTTCTCCAACTACTCCTCATCTGTTTCACCTTCTACTATGTAGAGTGCAAGAAATGTTCCTTCTGAATACTGCATCCCTGCTGTTTCCTCATTATCATGTGATGTAACATTACACCCTCTCAGCAAATCTTAGTACAAATGCCCGGGGCAACCTCCAGGGCACCACAAGAAACATCCATACAGGGAAAGCATGCCTTCAGCAGCCCAAACACATGCTCCACTATGACCCATGCTTGTGAGAGGGAATAGTTGTATTCATTGTCTGTCACAGTGTGAGGTTTCAGATAGATGTCTTCAACCACATCTTTTGGACATATCCAGCATCACTAATAAGATGCCCCTAGGGAAAGTCACCCCTCACAAGCTGTTGATAAAGGTCACACATGTGCCATATATGGGAGTCATGGTAACTGCTTGGGTGTCTTGTATACCGTAGATATTACCTTGTGTATCACAGGACACCTGGCAGTTCATAGGATCATAGGATCATAGGAGGTTGCTAGACAAATGGCCCTGGGGCCCTTACAAGCATAGCCAAAAGTTTATCCCCAAAAAAAGAAACCTCAGTCAGCACCTGTTGCCTCTGTCAGTGAGGGACAAAGGTGGAACCCCTGGGACAAATTTGTGGTTTCCCATCCATTCATCAAGGTTGTGCTTGAAGAGGGTCAGCGAGGTATTCTGTTTGACATGTATGAGAAGTCTATTCCAGAGACAGAGCAGCCTCTGGGAGACAAACCTGTCTCTCCAGCAGGTTATGTTGATGTTGCATATTAGATTTAGGCCTTATGAATGGGTAATGCAGGAGGAATTAGACTTACAGATATGGAGCATCTCTAGTAGGGCAGGGTCTGATATTGCCTTGTAGGCGAGACATAGATCACCTCTGAGCAATCTGTACGATATTGAGTAGAGTGATAGTGATTTGATACTGTCCTCATAGGACAGGAATTGGAGGCCATGGATTCTGTTTGTGAGGGATTTCTGTGGCCTTTTCAGTTGGTGCAGGTGTTTGGAGGGGTACATACCAAATGGGGCATTATACTCAAGTATAGGCCTAATGAGGGAGGAGTGATTCCTCTTACAGTTCACATACCCTCTTCCCAGCTCACCAAGTGGGGCTTTATATCAATGTGTGTGCAGTTAATGGTCTCATGCACCTCAGGGAAGTGGTCTATAGCATAAAAATCCTGCACAGCTTTTGCTGTCTTTAGTGGTATGAGGCAACCACATATGCTCCCCTACATGCTGCAGCATGGTAACAAAAAATGATTGAATATTCTCATGTCAGATGCCTGGGATACCTCTACTGTGTCCCCTTTTCATCATTGAAAGATCAATGCAGCTATTAAATGTAGGGCCATGCATACCTTGGTATCTGCTGGGGTAGGTAGTCCACAATTACCACAAGTATAAAAATTAAGCTGACACATGTCTTCCAGTTCTTGCATGACGTCCCTTTCTAGACAGTACCAGTCTACAACCTCTGTGTTGTAACAGCTATAAAATGTTAAGTAAGGTCATATGACACAGTGCCGCCAATGGCAGCCATGCACACCATTGTGATTAGTGGCAGCAATAATAGCCGGCTGCATATACACTTTGACTAAAGCTGTGGCAACCCTTAACTTATTTCTGCTACACCCCTGCGTGTGCAGTTGATCACACAAGATAATGAACTTCTGAATTGCTGTCATCTATTTTTGCTTAATTTGCATACACAGAGCCCTTCACTTTAATAGTGCTGCTCATTACTGCCTCATTCTACCTTGCCTATCCTATACTTTGAGCAGATTTACTGCTTGGCCTCCACCACTCGCATTCAGCACATCTCTGAATCACATGTTCCCGGTACATGGCCACTGATTCTGCACTACTGCAATGCACTGGATGTTTTTGAGCAGTCTGTTGTTCCTCTCGGCTGCCATGTCCAGTTCAATGTCTTATTTAATATCATTTCCTTTTCCTTCGGTTACCTTTTTATTTTCATTGCAGTGCCTTACTCAATACCATTTTTCTTTTGCTTCAGTTACTTTTTATCATTTCATTCTTTTTCTTTTACAAAGGTGGTGATTTGGTATGAGAATGCTAAACGGTAATCAGGCAACCCAAGAAAAAGCTCAGTGGAAACATCTTATGGGGCTCCCCCTTCACATATAATCAACTCCAGGACTTCAGACTCAATAAATCACAGACAAAATATTGAGAGTGCACTTTTGCTAAAGCCGGTTCTCCAAAGCACATTACAGTGGGGATAAGGAAATATATCCTTTTCCCCACTGTAGTGCGATCTCAGAGTTAGTATATTTAAATAGTGGGGGTGTGGGAGCACAGCCCCCCACATGGGGGGTGCAGGGGAGCTTGCCCCTCAGCAAAATAATGTTTAAAGTAGCTTTTTGTTGTTATTTTTTCTGCTTTGGAGAACCGGCTTTTGCGAAAGTGCACTTTCGATGTAGTGCACTTTCACTTTAATGGGTCTCAGTGTTTCTTGTTCAAGATTGTGAAATTTCGATCAAGAAACATAGACCAGTAGAAATATATAGGCTGGCAAGGTGGGGTGCTTTTATTTATTTCAACAGTGCAATGCATTTCTTTTCATTTGCGTTTACCCTCATACAGTCTGTAATAATTTGCCAGTACTCTTTAGATAAGCTCTCATATATCTCATAGTACTTGAACAATAGCAAAGGTGTAAGTATCAGAAATTGGAATGCAATACTAAAATAGACAGTAAGGCAGATCCATAGCTGCTTCCAGATTTCCATACCATAGTACTCATGGTCACTGTATGCCTAGCTTTACAGAATGAATATTCAGGTGGCTCATAGTGCACTGTAAATCCAAATGCATTATATACTCACTGCTTTCTTAAGAATATCTTGTTTTCTAGAATTTTTTTCATTACCTTAACTCCATATATATTTTAATTTATTATATTCCCTTAGTAATGTCATATTGGAATTAATTAGAGCAAAACCATGCAAATTATACATTTTTGTAATACATGTAAAACTACATAACTGAAGGCCATGCTCCAGCTCTAAATGAACATATTGCATCTAATTATTATACTGCCCCACTATAGGTATCGTGGAAGTATTTAGAAACAATTAGCATACAGTGTAATTTGAAATAGCATGGTGAATGGCAACATTCAGGGAAGGACAATACAGAGACAAGTAGAATGACCATGTTACCAAAGAAAGAGCACCATATGCATGGGATGCAAATAACTGTTTAATGTTTTATATAGAAGTGTCAACATGCATTTAATAAGATGTATCATGTATACAGTTGATGACAGGTCTTCCAGCAGCTGACATGTCATCACCTCCACGATCATAATATTGCTAACTAATATCACGTAAACAGATACACATATGGGACTTAGCAGGCATGCTGCCCATAAATGGAATTTCTAAGTATGCAATGTCTAAATACAGTTATAAAATGGAAAAGATATTATGCTATGCAAATAATTACACTCAACAATGTTTCTGGCCTGCATTTAAGGATGCAAATTAAACTGAATATAACCATAACCATAAAAACATAAAAATGCAAGTAAACATTATACAAATAGTCCTTAATAATCACTCTTTGAAAAAGAGAGAGAACAATTAAACTACAAATTGGCTGCATTAAAACACATTTGATGTTAAATGCACTGGCTGTGGCTTGTAGACTTACTTGCCACCACAACTCCTGGATGCCCAGAAGTGTCTCCAGATCACCCCCTTTTGGATTCCTGTCTACATAAACCAATATGAAAGAATAGTAATGCTCTATTTTACAGGTTTCATTCTTTCTTCAACAGAATAAATAGGACTGAGGTTGCTAACAAGCAGGCTACCAAGAGTTTGAGGTCCTTGGAAGAAACCATACGTGTAGAGTTTAGCACAGCTTAACATGCAGACAGTCAAGAAAATGACAGGATATATGAAAATAATTTCAGATATCTTAATAGAATTAATGCATATCAAAAGGGAAACATTATTAGAATAAAAAAAAATACTACACAAGTGAAAAGACAAGAGAGAAAGAAAAAGAGCAACTCAGAAAAAATGTTCAGAAGAATTATTTTTTACTTAAATATATCCTTAGCAAGCTGTTCCATAGACAATGTTAGATTCTGCTGCACCCAAAGTCTTCATGATGGTATAAGACAGAGATAAAGCTTTACAGATGACGGAGATCAGTGGTCTGAAAACAGGTATGGTACAGGTTACAACCTTTACAACAGATAAATAAAAGAGAAACCGGGCGGGCCCTAAATAGCTTCAACTGCCATCAGCGTGTGCATTTCTGTGTACATCACACTAAGTATAAAATTGATTTTCAGAAAACAAATGATTAAGGCAATGCAAAGCGAAGGAAAAAGGGAAAGAGCTAAAGTGCCAAAGAGGATCAGCTAGTGACAAGCCCAATGGTGCAGTCTGGTTGTGGGGCAAATGATATAGCATATGTGGCCCTCTGCAGTACAAAACGTCAGTGTATCGCCCAGTCCTATCACTGTGGCTGATGTTATAGAAGGGCATGCCAGAATAGGTAGGGCTGATGGTTCAAGTCTGGGTGGGAAACAGATGCATATCTGGACAGGTGGATAACAATGACGATATAAGATGATGTAAGGTGATGTATCATTAAATTTGGCAAACCTAATGTTTGCCTTCCCTGTTTCTGATGTTTTGAAACAAGCTGCAGCTTGTGCATAGTTGCAGTTTTTGAAAATAATTTTCTAGCTGAATGATGGAGCACCCTGACACCTAGCAACACATACGGTTAAAAGTATAAATGCTGATATTAAATCTAATATGCTGCTTAATGAAACAGAATTCTTCCCATTTAAGAACGCTATCTATGGTATAATAAATATTTAGTCTTTCAATGTCAAATCTCAACATATTTGGTTTTGTGTTAGTGACACACCCAATGGCAAATGAGATGTCCTATGTCAAGAGGATGTGAAGAGCATGTCAACTGGGCAACCACAAACAGCAGAAAATGTGTTACTGTGCATACACAAGAAAGAACAAGAAGTACCTAAATGTTGTATTACTCAGGCATTAAGGGCACACCTGCTTAATGGCACCAGAATGTAATCACTCAAAGCTTTTCCTCTGACCATTACCAAATTATGTAGCATTTACAGAGCTAGAAGACAGATTGTCTTACTTTTGCCAAACTTTTATGTTGCTGTAGGATTATGGCAATGCTCTGCCTGCATCATAGTGACTTTATTAAGGAGAATTGTTTTGATTTCTTTCAGAGCAACCCTAAGGAAATTACGTCCAGAAGACATGTTTGAGACATGGGTAAGTTGAAAGTCCAAATGTTAATAAAGAATAAATTGGCATAAACTTAAAGTGTATAATATACACATGTATTCACACAAAGTCAGAGAATTTCTTCAGAGAAAAAGAACATTGGTGAAATGAATCTATCATAATATCACTTTTATCAACCAGACAAAGTCAGGGACTACATGAGACTACAACTTCTCAGGTGTGTTCAAGGTCAGTATAAGTCAGATAGCAAATTCAAAGATATGAAACCAAATTATAGTTTGTTAAAAAGTACCTAGGAAAGTATATGGCCCGTTATAAGGTATATATATATATATATATATATATATATATATATATATATATATATATATATATATATATACTATGGGTGTTTGACAATTTAAGCAGTCTAAAAAGAAAATACATTTTTTTAAGTTATATGACTTCAATGACTTCAAGAATCAGGGAAGCTACTTATTTAAATTCTCTTTTAAACTATTGTATTGAATATGTAGACTGAGCTGCCGTATGCCTAAATCAAAATAGTTGTACCACAGCAATTCATTAGAAACAAAAACTATAGTTTTATATGTTATCATATCTTGGGTCTGTATAGTTCTTGTCATATTGCAGTACCTCCAAAAACTACACACAGCACATAGAGATAGTACCCCAAGAAAATGGTTCATAGGTTCATAGGTGTTTATTAGGCTAATGACCTCATGGGCCTTTTTAAGCCTAGCCATGCATTCCAAATCTCTGACAAGTTCTGGTACCCTTGATAAGTGTAAGCAGGGGCTTGGGAGATGAAACATTTTCAAGAACTGGCCTGGGAGATGAACCATTTACGGGCTGCCTGTGTCCAAGAGATAGGTGCCAAACCACGGATGAATTTCCTGTTCCCATCCAATTGTCCAAATTACACATGAATTGGATTAGAGAGGAGCTCGCTTTACCTAGATGGAGAGCCTTTTCTAGAAACAGGATAGCTTCTAGGATACATACCTGTCTGTCCAGCAGGTCCTATTTATATCACAGGCAAGGTTTAAATCATTAGAACAGGTAATTCTGGTGTTGTTTGTTTTGCAGACAAGCAGGGTCCATCAGAGTGGGGTCTAACAATGTCCTACATGCCAGGCATAGATAAATGTCCTACATGCCAGGCATAGATCTCTTCTCAACATTCTGTAGGATACAGAATACAGGGATAGGGCCTTGAGACGGTCTGCGTAGGACATGTTATTTATGCTCTGTATTCTCTTAGTAAGGAACCTCTGTGGATGTTCCAGTTGTTGGATATGCCTGATAGGTACATACCAAAGAGGACATTGTACTCAATGATAGGTCTGATGAATGCAGAATACAGTGAAACAATGACTTCCTTGGATCTAGATGCCATGCCTTTGTTTATAAGTTGCACAACATATAATGATTTCCTCACTACTGTAGACACATGATGATCAAAAACTAGATTACTGTCTATGTCACTATCCCTGAGTCCGACTACTGGGTTAACTCTAAGGTGTGTATTGTCAATATTATAGTTACCAGGGGTGGATGACTTCCCGAAGGATACTATTATGCATTTCTTGACATTTAGTTTTAGTCCATGGCTTTGACACCATTTGTTTTCATCTACTTCAGCAATTTAGTACTCTATTGTCAGGAGGAAAATTCATCTTTGCAATGAACATGCATCTTTGTCACTAACATAACAGCCTTTGTTTACCAGCAGAATGGGCACCCTTCTCCTTGCTGTCTGCATAATCATGCAACAAAGAAGCACCAGTAATATCACTCTGTCCCACCTGTGGATGTAACTGTTAAGCATTAATTAGATTATCAGAAGTATGCTCTCTGCCTCTGATATGGTCCTGGACTCCTTCAAAAGCTCCATTCTAAAACTCCTAAATAATTATGCTGTAGTGATATCCACCTTAGTAAGGGTATCTCAAGGAATAAAAAGTAAAGCAGCAATCCAAATATTAGAAATGGACTGTAAGTGGAAGCTACATAAACTGATTCTGATAATAATATCATCAATAAACTATTACTACACAAGGAATATATGTAGTTGAGCAATTAAGGAATATATGTAGCTGAGAAATTAAGGAGGCTAATATCCCCAAAGCCTTCAAACTATTACAATAACAAACACTAGAGCCTTTCTACTACCCCTGCATTCTTACTGGGTAATAGGCAAAATGATACCAAAACTCTTAGCAATTGACTTAGCACAGAACAGACTTCTGCTGTTTTCAGTTCATAACTTAAATGCATAACAACCCTTAGCAAATCAGAGAGCCTGATTCTGTCCATCTCACTGAGCTGGTCATCCTTGAGTCACTGTTCACTTCAGCCCAACTTAAAATGACCAAGGAGATGTGCATTCAGTTGAAAGGCATAAGTGGGTGGTATCCTATGCAAGCCTGGATTGTTTGCTTTCTTACTGCAAGCCTGGAACTGTGCTAACCTGATACCTTCCATATTTCAGTTCTCTTCTGAACATAGGAGATAACATCTTTGGCCAAGTCATAGACTAAAATGAAACAGTGTCCCATTCCATCCTATCACCAATTCAGACACTGGAGATATGCTAAAATGTTTTGCATCATGCTAAGGTCGCTTACCTACCAGGTGCATGACTGAGCTTTATATGGTACTTAACGCAAGAGATTAAGACCATGAGCTGTTAAAAATTGCTTCCTGTTGTTCAGGGTTTGATTCCTTCTTCCATTTGTTAATTGAGAAAGTCCCTTAACCAGACAGTCATTCCACTTCATTCCTGAGAAGGAACACTTGTGCCCAGAGGGATTAAAAAGTTAATAAATAACTAATAGAAAGCAAATTAAACACATACCATATAAAATATCCTTGTTGATTGAGTTGTATACAGTTTTATATGTGATGTACAGGTTCTACAGAAACTTGCTCTGTGTGTACCGTTGTGTAACAGTATGCCTATTTCTTATCATACTCTTGGAACTGTTCTGTGTATGTCTCCATTGAAAATGGCCAAAGACTAATTGTTTCACCCTGGTTATCAAAGTGTAAGAAATGATTAAACAAATACATGTGTGTGAAAACAGGATGGGTAGGAGTAAAGCTAGTAAAAGCAAAACAGTTCATGCAACTGCAAATATGTAAACACGTAGGAGCACATATGTAGTCAAATATATACCAAGTATGTCATGGCCTATACTTAAAAAATAATGTATTTATTTTATTTTATCCCAGAAGATGTTCTGTGGGTACATATTTTGTAAAATGGTTAAATGGCTTAGTATTCCAGAATGCCTGAGTTTTTTTTTATACTCCTGATATTTTAGGAGTTTTTTTGAAAAGATATACTGTCCAGAAATATGCACTCACTGTCGAGTGGGAGGGATGGCAGAGGGGAGCTACATTCTAGAAGCCGGCATACATTTCTAAGCATTTTTGCTACACCCCTGCAATACTAGCCGTGATGATCAAGTCAGAATGTAGTACAAAAAGTGCAGCGCTCTTCTTATTAAGTACTCAAATATGCTACGTAAAAACAGCAGACACCCTATAAAAGGCAGTTGCTTGTGGTTCAGGGATGAAAGGAATGCTTCTGTCTTCTTTCTAAGAAGGGTATGAATATCACTTAGTGTTAAGGACTGTATACAAACAATAGCCATCTTGCTGAGGCAAAAAATGTAAAAAGCTGATGAGCACAAGAATGCAACAAACACCTTTAAAAATAAAAACGTTCTAAACTGGTGATTATGAAAATTCACTGTGAAGAACATCTTTATTTAGTTCCTGTCTGTCATGCTGTAATTTGTTACTTAAATTTACAAAACACTAAAGTGGTAAACGTCAGCATAATTTGTATACCACTTATCCATGTGCCATGTTTTAGTAGTCAGGAAACATAACATTTCCGTGGTATGCTGGCATGGTAGTTTTCATACATTTTTTTCAGAGCATTATGGGAATTTAGAGGAACAATGCACAGCTTGTCCATGTCCTTTGAAAGACTCTCTAATAACTGCATCATTTGTTTACAGGAAGATGACATGGATGGAATCCATATTGTAGCCTTTGCTGAAGAAGATGACCCTGGTATGTATTTACACTAACACCTGGGGATTAGCCAGACAAGGCAGATAACAACAGCCCATGTTATTGGTTCAGCACATTTAGAATGCCCACAGACTTTTATACTGTTGTATCAGGAGTGTGTATGAGTACAGTGCTTTTGCAAACTGAGGGATTTAATGTAACACCTAATAGTATTAACTATTTAAAGTGGAAACCCATTATTTTTAAACAAATGTGTCATTTGTTCATTTCCATTCTGTAGAACTGATAATGCCCTAGAGTTATATGTGAGTTATAGAGGGTAATAAGCAGTTGTTAGTAAAAGGGGCTGATATGGGATCTATTTGAACTGATCGACGAATGACATTGTCAAAACTCACATAGCTGAGGCCACAGGATTTACAATGCAGTTTGTCAATTAATGTAAACACCACAAAAACAATGTTTCTTTAGGAGGGCAAGCCCCCCCTGCACCTTCCACACCCCCCTGCAAATTATATATATCAACTCTGAGATCGCACTAAAGTAGGGGAAAAGGGTATATTCCCCCATTCCCCACTGTACTGCATTCTCATTCGAAACAGTGGGCAAACTGCATTTTCAATCAAGTGACTTCGACCATGTGGGTTTTGACAATGCCATTTGTCATCTAAGTGACATAGACCCCCTGACTTGGAAACACATTAAGTATTGGTTAGAGTAAATTACCACTGTCATGGTTCAGATCAAAGTGAACATATTGGACATTGTGTTACTGACGGCATTTGATTCCAAACACATTCAGTGAACTGGAAAAGAAAGAAAAATCCAAATAGCTGATACATTAGAAGATGGAAGAATGTCTCATACAGCACTGCTGACTAGGAAACATTCAGGTAGATAGTTGAACCCACTAGGCTCTCAGATAATCTACCAAACTCTGTCTACAGTATATTAGTTTTGGGTCATTATCAGCACTTTAATCTCATAGCTGATCAAAAGCACGTGTTCACTTGTTGATTGTCAGACACTAATAATGTTATGATATAATTTATTTATTTATTTATTTATTGTATTTTATTTTACATTTGTTGACCGGGATTGTCCGACTGAGCTGAAGATCCCTTTTTCAGCAGAGGCCTGGGGAGAAAAGCTCTAACATATTATACAATTTTCATTATAAATTAGCATTAAACAGCAATGTTACAGGATTATTACAAGGCATTAAGTAGCAATACAATGTTATACAGTGTCAATAATCAAGAGTATAGCATAACTATTTCAAGATGTATAAAAATAAATATGTCATTAAGATGAGTATAGTTTTTGGGGTAAGTGGTTAAAAAACCCCAGTTTTATCATGATGTAGTTGCATGAAAGCAAGACAGTTACAATAGAATGTTCCTCTGAGGTGATTTGCTTAATAGATTTTAGAAGACAGTAGAAAGAGTAGTCAAGGAAGATTAGAGAAAGCTAGTGAGAAGAGTGAGTTAAGGGCAGAAAGTGGATTAAGGCATGGGAAGTTGGGGATGTTTAAGGAGGGAGTGTGCAGTGGCAGGACCAGTGCCATTTGAAGTGCTCTTTGGTAGCTGTCTTAAATTGTTTAGGATGTGTAAGGGTCCTGATTTCTAGAGGGAGTCTATTCCAGGCAATAGTGGGGTGATAGCTGTACATGTTATGTCCAAATTTAGACCTGGGTTTGTAGATTTGTAGTAGGCCTTGGTTAGAGCTTTGGAGAGGTCTGGAGGGAGAATAATGGGAGATGAGAGGGGATAGTGCCAGGCAGTAGGAAGGCTGGTATAGGATAGAATGGATGGTCTGGAGCTGAGAGAGAAGAAGCTGGTGGGGTAATTCAAGCCAGTTTAGGTGTTTTAGAGAGAGACAGTGATGGGATTTATAGGTTTGTTGGGCAGTAAATCTAGCTACCTTGTTATAGGTAGATTCGAGTTTGGGCAGGAGTGCTGAGTTAAGATTTGTGAAAATTTGAGACTTGTACATTAATGATGTCATAATCCTGTTGAGGTGCATGCAAAAAATAAACACATATAGCAATCCTCCACACTGCTAAATCACTAGAAATTAACCACAATGCTTAATTAGTCCAAGTTAAAAAAATATTTTATAAACAAACACAAATGAAAAAAAAATATTATTCAAGAATTGCATTTCCTACATCTGGTAGCTGTTTGTGATCCTTTTGCTTCTTCAGACTGAACCACCTTAGTGAAAAAGCATTTAGCTTTGTGTGTGTGTGCGTGTGTGTGTGTGTGTGTGTGTGTGTGTGTGTGTGTGTGTGTGTGTGTGTGTGTGTGTGTGTGTGTGGTATATTCATCAAGCAATCTAAATCTTGATTGGCCTTTCTAGTTGTTGGTCAGAAGTGCAAAAAAACTGGAACAACATATCCCTGTGTGGCTGTAACATGTTATCAGTAAGCAAGGTGATTGCCCAGCTATTTGACATAGCAGAAGTATTTGCAAAAAAAAAAAAAAAAACATTGCAGACTTCACAATAAGCAAACCAGTATGTTAAGTATGTTTCAATGATACAGGGACATGGTGAAACATTCCTTACAGACTCAATAACTGCTACAAGTAAAATTAATATATAATGTTTCATGGGACCAAACCATATTCTTATCCATTATAATAATTATATTATTCCACTTGTGTTTCTGAGTTACTTATAAGATTCAAGAAAACCTAACTTAATCCTATCATTCATGTTAAATAAAATATCTTGTGGACATACAGTATCTTCCACTTATGATGATGGAGTTACCAGGGAGGGGTGTTTAAATAAACCCCAACTAATATCCAACCCATCAGTCTAACCAGTATTATATATAAATCATGGGGACAATCATAACAAATTTTATCCAAAATGGCACACAGGACTAACATCTGATAGATATGAGACAGCATGAGATTGTTAAGGGAGACGTTAGTTTTACAGTCTTGTGGCATTCTTTGAAGAGTAACTGCAGCAATTAAAGGAGGTCTGAAAATACATAGTGCTTATATTAGCCTTGCTAAGATACTTTACACTATTCCTTACAAGGAAATCAAACCTCTGAACTCTCCCTGCTTTAGAGGAATATTCCATTTTCAGGCCTGATATAGGATATTCCTATTTGGGGGGGGGGGCATGGTTCTATTTTCAGACTTAATTTACCCCTTCACACAATTTTTGGAATCACCCTCATTACATGTGATTTTTTTTTTTCTTTTTTCAAAAATGTTTTTATTCATTTTATAACACAATAACTTAACAGTATAGTAACAAGAAAAAAAAAACTATACACAATGTCTAAAACAATTTAAAAAGCAATATACATAGGAGAACACTTAATATTTCTCGAACAGATTAGACATTTTTGTCCAAGCAACTAAATGATGAGTTATGTTGTTAGTCCTTGCTTTTATAGTAGCAATCTCATTCTTACAAATGTATTTCAAAAGATGGATAAACTCAACTTTAAAGACTGGACTAGAATGGGATTTACAATTTTTAGTAACAAATTTCCTTGCTATAGAGAAGACAGACCATAGTAAACATGTTTGTTTTTTAGGAATAACTTCAGGAACAGGAACATTGAAAAGGATAAGGGAGTCATACAGTTGTCATTCCATAGAGCTTTAAAAAGATATTTAACGTCTAACCAAAATGGAGAAATTATTTTGCAATTAACAACCATATGTATCCAGTCAGCATCAGGGTGTCCACATCATCAGCATTTCATTCCATCTTTCTTGTACATTATTGCTAGTCTATGTGGGGTGAAAAAACATCTATGTAAAAATTTCCATGTGTATACACACCAGAACAGGGAAGATGTGGATTCCCTTACTGACTGTAAACAAAGTTTTTTTTTTATCTTTTTCTGAGTATACTTGTTTATTAACTTCACTTGAATAATTCCAAAAAGAAACATCTGTTTTGCTAAAATAATTTCTGAGAATTTTATAAATAACAGATATGCATGAAGTGGTTTTGGGTGAGCTATTAATAATTGTTGAGATAAAATCCAAGATGTGTAAGTTGCTCTTATTGTATGCCTCTAATGAGGGTACGAGCTTAGTATGTATAAAATCCTTACAAGTATGGATGTCCATTCAGTTGTAATTTTGCAAACTATAACTGCTGTTCAAATAGTCTGCAGAACTTATTTTATTAGCTGAGATGAATTGATTCCAATATAATAGGTCACCCTTCTAAAATTCTAACATTTTCTGAGTATCAAAAGGTATCACACATTCACTTGTGTAGGCAATAGGAAACATAATTATTAATAAATTCTTAATTAATTGATTAGAAAACATAAGCTTTTTAAACAACAGTAATATTTGGTTTGTTAGAGGTGTAAGAACAAGTTTTGACCTTTCACTTTGAATGTATATTTTTTAAATCCATATAAAGATGTTTGTATGTACTTGAGTATATGGTTCAAGCAATGTCCTATTACTATTAAGAAGTAAGGTTTCATGTACTGATTTCCAATATTATGTATAAGAAGTATTATTCCAAAGCAACACTATGTTAATAAATGCAGAGTATAAATAAAAATCAATATTTGTAAACCCTATATCTCCTTCATCCCAGCCTGTGCTGTGCCAGAGAAAATAATTTCTTGTTTTTTTTTGGGATGCCAAAAGAAGTTGAGTAATAAGTTACTGATTTTTTGTTTAATTTTGACAGGTGAGGAAATTATTAGAGCTTGGTCAGTGAATAAGAATTTAGTTAAGAGTATCATTTTGATTAAAGATAGTCTGTCTTCAAAGGTGAAGAAGAGTCTGTTCCAACTGTTGATTAAACTTGTAATTGAGTTTATAAGTTGTTTGTAATTAGATGAGTGATTTTTTTATAATTAGATTCAATACTGATACCTAGATATTTAATATGCGTTCCCTCCCAGTTTATGTCTCTTTTTGATCTAAGTTTCATAGTAACACTTTTATTCAGTAGAAGTGCCTGAGTTTTGGTGTGACTGAATTTTAGACCAGAGATGTTTGCAAAGAAGTCTAGATTATGTAATAGGTGATCTATTGAATTTTCAATATCATTATAAGTTATTAGTAGGTCATCAGCAAACAATTACATGTGATTTCTGAAGCTGTCTAGTACACAGAACACCAAACTACATGACCAATGTACTAGTGGCAACAAAGTTTAAAGAAAGAAGACACACATTACAACTCATTTTTTCTGAAGGAAAAATAAATTAACTTAAATGATAGAATATTGCTACACAGTTCATTAAAGTCTGCAGATTTTCCACTGTCTCTGATAATGTGCTTATATTATTCCACCATTTTTCTGACTCTGTTTTTTCAACAAGTGTTTCTGAGTAGTATCCCAGATTCCTACTTGAACAGTGTAAACTTATGTTATATTTAGTATTCACATTTTATGCAAATTAGATGTGCAGATTTTTAGCTAGATGTATTTTTTTCAAGAGTGTTTTGTTCCTATTTTCAATGTCTGCAGGTTGAGAGGTATGAAAGAAATTACTGTCAATTTAATAACATTAAATGCAAATTCATACATAATTGAGTAAGGAAAACACTGGTAAATTTGCAAGACATGACAAGACAAGGTAGGGAGTTGCCTGTCCATACCAACAGTAGCCACACTTCATATCCCAAACTAGACTGGACTTGGGTCACATCTTTTTTGGACTGTCCTTCTCAGATGTAAAAGTGCAAAATGGAATATAAATAACCAGAGATGTTGATGACTGCAAACTGAGTAACACAATTACTTCAATAAATAATGTTGAATTTCTCCAAGATGATTTACAAAGAATACACATCTCATACAGCAGTAATAACTTTACCTTTAGTGTCATTAAATGTGGCTTTGTGAGATTTGCCAGAAGGACCTGAACTATGATTGCAAAATAAATGTTCAAGTTAAAAAAAATGGCACTATCATTAAAGATCTAGGAGAAATGGTAGACAACAAGTTAAACTCTGGCCAGTATATGCACAAAAGTCAGGGAGGTGTATTCAGCAGCTCCACTAATTCTAAACAGCATGTCTGTTCACAACAGGCAAATCATTGCTCCACTTCATTTACTAATGATCTGACTCATTATTGATTACAATACTTCGTTTTGTAACTTTTAAGCAAGTCCACTGAAAGAACTTGAAGGGTTACAAGAATTCTTTATTCAAAAGAAATCATAGGACTGCAGAACTTCAATTATTCAGAAAGGTTTCAGGAACAGTCAATATATTCTGTTTTTCAAAAGTTTCTTAAAGGCAACACACACACACGCATACACATGCACACACGCATAAACACACACACACATACACACACACACACACACACACACACACATAATTCTCTCTCTTTCTCTCCATGTGTGTGCGCATGCGTGCGTGTGCACACACATGGAGAGAAAGAGAGAGAGAGAATTTTGTGTGTGTGTGTGTGTGTGTGTGTGTGTGTGTGTGTGTGTGTGTGTGTGTGTGTGTGTGTGTATGTGTGTGTATCAATCAGGACTGAGTGATGTCCTTTGTATTAAGAGTAGTATAAAGGAACTACATGCAACTTGTTTAGAAAGCAGTCAAATCAAGCTAGAGCCATAGCACGAAGGCTAAAATTACTTAATGAAGTGAACCTATCTTGTATTAACAGGCATAAATATTCTGCACAGGGTCTTGATAAACTTAGAAATATTTTATGGTTAGCTGATTTTCACTTGAAAACTGTAAATAATGATCCAGACTTACCTAACACATCACAGGGGTCAAATAAAATTCTCTAAACATCTTTACGAGTTGTCTTAAAGACAAGGATGTAAGAGAGGTTATTGGAGCACTGACAGTCACCATCATCAGCTTTCTTTTTCTCATTTTCTACATGGGGTCATGGTGTCGTGTTAACTGCTGCCATCTCTCTCAGTTCAATGCTACACTCCTGCCTTCTTCGATACTCATACCTGACTGTTGCAGATCTTCTGTCACACAATCCATCCACCTCTTTGCTGGACATCCTTGTTTCCTCTTACCTTCTTCCTGACTTTACCAAATCTTCTTCACCAGATTGTCTTCTGCTTTCCTGCACATATGCCTGAACCACTGTAATCTGTTATCTTTGACCTTTTCTGCAATTGGAGCTACTTTGGCTTCTGCTGTTATGACTGTCCTACAGTGTGCATCCTACCACCCTTCTCAGGCACTTCATTTCCATCACCTCCAGCGTCCTCATCTGCTTTGCCTTTACTGCCCAGGTTTCTGTACCATACAATAGCAGAGGTCGCAACACTGTCTTGTACAGCTTACTTTTCAGCTTCTTTGGCATTCTTCTGTCATTCTGTCATTCACTACTCCTGGAACTCTATGACAGTTGGCTGCAGCCCCTCTGATTCTAGCTTTGACCTCTTCATTCAGACTTCCTTTCTCCTCAACCACCCCCCCAGATACTTGAAGCTATTAATCTGTTCCACTATCTTCCCTTCCATCTCAGTTCTCAGGTTCTTCTGATTTCCCCAGTTTACTGTCATTACTACTGTCTTATCTGTGCTTAGTGTCATCCCATGTGCCTTTGATTTTGCATCCCATTTCCCTATCCTTTGTTCAAGTTCTTGCTCAGAATCTGCCTGTAATTCCACATCATCTGCATACAGCAGCTTTGTTGATCTGTCCTTTCTGACCTGTTTGCTAATGTAGTCCATCACCAGTATGAACAGCAGTGGGCTCAGAGCTGAACCCTGGCACACACCCACACCCATTGGGAACCCTTCTGTGAGACTGAGCACTGTTTATACTTGAGTCATTGGGTTCTTGCACATAGCCTGCACTAATTCTACCAATGTTTCTGGGACCTCATACCACTGCAGGACTGCACAAATCAGCTTTCTTGGGACCCTGCCATATGATTTTTCCAAGGCTAGGAATGACCGTTTGGACTCTTTCCTCATCTCTAGCTTCTTTTCAGCTATGTCTCACTGCAAACATCTGGTCAGTTGCATTGCATTGGAGCACTAACAACAAAGGGCCAATATAATGGACATTCATTTATTCATTTTTTCATCACCTGTATAAGCCATTTCATTGTTGCAGACCAACTGAAACCTTTGCTTGTTCTCACTACGATCAAGGAAGAAAACTAATCCCATATAGTATATCACTTTTTAACAAAAAACACACACACACATTCACGCACATATACATATACATGCATACACACATACATGGGATTTGTTTTGTTAATTAAAATATTAAATATATTGGATAGTCTTTGGTCCAACGTCTGTAACATACAATTGCTTTCTTGTCGGTTGCCAGTATTTGTAGGGACTAGGAGTTTGAGCTTTCCCCAATGTTGTGCAATCTAAAAGTCGGTATATATCAGTAACATGTACTGTGGGGGTCCAGGGGGTTTCCCCTGCCTAATTGTTTTTTTTTTATATGTGCTTGATGTATTATTGTTCAATGAACCTCTGTGAGTTTGAAGTAATGCCATAGACCCATCTCCCCTCACATACACACTTTCATTTCATCTATGGCATCTCTGTAAGAGGTATGGGAGGTAGCTACCATATCCAGCAAAAACCCAAAGAAGGAGGTCATGCAGACTCTGCACTGAAGGTATTCCATCTGAGAACTGAACTGGATAACCAAGTACTGTGAGGCAGCAACACTAATCATTGTGCCACATACTATACCCTATCAGACATAATCTGTATTAATAAAGAAGAACTGGAAATAGAGTGTGAATTGTGTTATATCATTCTGGGTAGTGATCACTTGATCATTATTTTCATGATAATATTATGATGTCTTCTTAAGGATCAGGACAAAAAGAAAGGTTCTTGTAAAAAATAAATATACTGTGGAGGAGACAGAAGTCATTTGAGGAACTTTAAGTGGGGTTCACTGTTTAAAATAAAACTGATGTATGTGGTGTAGGGAAAACCTTAAAAAACAAAACCGTCTTTTAAAAAAAACAGAAAACAGAAAATGGCTGGTCTAAGAAAGAAGGGAAATACTTACAAGATATTTCTGACTTCAAGCAAGCTGATTAAAATAAAAGTTACACAGACAGTGAAAACTTGCAGAAGAATTTAGCACAAAGAAACAGCTAATACACTGGTTAAGTAAATTAAAAGAGAGGCAAAGAAAGGCATTATGCAGTTCAAAACTGACTTTGCAATGAATGTTAAACAGTTCTCTATTGATATATTGGGACTCACATTCCTGAATCCTGAGTGACAGGAAAAAAACACTACAAATGCAAGTCAAGCGCGAATATCAGACATTGCTCTTCTTTAATTTTTTTTTTTTTTGCAAGAGAGCAACCTCCCTGCACCCCCATTAAACTTATATATACTACTTCATGATTGCTATACTTCAGGGAAAAGAGAATAACAAGCTTGAAGTTATATATATATATATATATATATATATATATATATATATATATATATATATATGAGAATACTTCATATTGCCAAAATCCTAAAAGATCAAATTTCATATGGCCGAGACCAACCATATGATCGAACTTTCGGAATCCCGACACTGTGAACGGAGATCTGCATACAATACGGAATGGGAGATTTCCCTTTTCCTCAATGTAGTGTGATCTTGGATTTGGAATATTTAAGTAGCGGGTGTGGGGAGTGCAGGGGGACTTGCCCCCCCCCCCACAGAAACATTTACATTGTTGTTTTTTTTTTGGGGGGGGGGATTTGTTTCGGAATTTCGATATTCCAAAACATCGGTCATATGGTCTCCATGATATGAAATTCGATGTTTCGGAATTTTGAGATTTTGAAGTGAATCCACACACACACACACACACACACACACACACACACACACACACACACACACATATATATATATATATATATATATATATATATATATATATATATATATATATCCTGATTTTTGATCATTCAGTCTCCACGTTTCGGGACTTACCAGCAAGTGTCCCAAGATTTTAAACAGTTACCATGTTAGAGATACTAAGAAATCTTTCTATAGTAAGCAAGCTAAATAATATCAGCAAAGCCTCTGTAGCTAGTAGATAAAGATAACAGGAGTTATGCATCTGTGGAAAGTCTCTGAATAATTTCAGAAAAATCTTATGTGCTGCAATTAATAAAGGAGAAATCACTGGCAGTTACAATATTTCCAGCAAAACCACACTTGAAGAAAGTAAATTAAGAGATACTTTCAAAAAATTATGAGCAAATAAAACATGGACTGATGCAACCATATCAGTGTAATTTATTAAAAGTTTCAGAGAATGCAAGAATTTCTCTGAGTGGAAAAGAGCCATTGTCAGAATGTTATATAAGAATAAAGGAACTAGGCAAAATCAGTGAAACTATAGTCCAATCAGACCTGCTATACTGCAGCAGGACATTAATGGGAAACTGGTTTTACAGACATTAGTAATGGAAACATAACATCTATCAGCATGCCAACTGTAGGGGCAATTCAACTATTACTTCTAGCTGGTATTTTTTTGTAATATTAGGTCAATGAATGAAGGCTTCTAGACAGATGTGATCTGAATTGATTTGTCAAGTACATTTGATATATTTACTGGCTCTTGATAAAGAAATGTCAAAGACTTTGGTTATTTGTTCATCTGCTAAGGTGGATAGACGATTGATTATCTGATTGATATTGGTCACTATTCATCACCAAGACTTCCTCAGAAATAAATTTACAAACACACATTCCATTATTTTGATTCTAGAAAAAAATTGGAACCAATCAACATTTAACAGTAATTTAATATTAACTAAGTAAAAATTAGCTCTTAAAAAAACAATTATTAAACTTTAAAAAGTGAATGCAAAAACACAACTCTAAAAATTTCGTATAGTCACTTTCCTATTTTTTTAAAAAAAAACACTTGATATTAACAGTGTCATTTAAACCAGGTGGAATATAAGATGCAAGGTGAAATTATCATTCAGCTTCTTTCTGTACACCCCAAACATTTAAACATACCCAAATTACTTTGACATGAAGCCCCAATTTTAATTATTTTACTCTTATTTTCCAGCATTTGTTTAATACTAGAATTTTTCTTATAGACAGAAGATGGACCATCCCCTAACACCTTCACTAGATCATTGTTGCCTATAATTACTTTCCATTTATCAACAATGATTTTACATATGGTGTTATTGTCCGTACTCATGTCCAAATTAAACCTGCCCCCCCCCCCTATGTCTTCATTCCTCTTCCTTCCATTTTCATGGTCATCTTTCTTTGAAAACCCTTTTTTCAAAATGGGAGGAAAATCAGTTTCTCTCTTAGAAATAATTTCCTGAGCTGCTTCATTTAATTTCAACAGTATAACCCCTATCTAAAAATAAACCCTTTATAAATCTTAATTCTATCATAAAAGTACTGTCATCCAGAGTCGTGCGAGATGCTCTAATAAACTACCCTCGTGGAATGTTCCTTTTCATAAACTTAGGATGACTACTTTTATAATGCACATAACTGTTGAAAAAAGTACTTTTCCGATGAATACTGCTAATGAAAGTATTAGTCCTTGCAACCCATTCAATATTGACATCCAGAAAAGAAACCTTGGAACCTTTTTCACCTAATACAAATCTTAAAAAAGTAGTACTATGAGTTAAAGAATCCACAAAATTCATAACATCAGTCTTCCTCCTTAGCTATAAAAAATAAATCATCTGCAAACCTCTTGTAAAACACCATTTTCTCAAAGAGTAGAATTTTGGGCAAAATTTCTAGGTCCCACTATCCTATAACCAAATTTGCATAAGTGGGGCCAACTGTAACCCCCATAGCAACCCCCTTTAGTTGCTTATAAAAACAATTGTTCAACATAAAATATTTTCCAACAACAATTCTAAAAGTGACCCTACTATTGTTCAAATCAGTGTGTTTCCCCAAAAAACACCTAATATAATCCACACCAATGTCCTGTGGAATACAGGTAAATAAGGAGACCACATCAACAGTAAACATAATGAAATTCTCATTGACATTTGAAAATTCTGAGTTTATCTAAAAAATCCCAGGAATCAGAAATGTAAGAAGACATTTTTTGCACATAAGGCTTAAAAATAAAATCTAAAAACATTGAGATATAATCAGTGCAACTTCCAGAAGTAGAAATAATAGGTCTGAATGGGGAGTTAGTTGTATTTTTATGAAGTTTGGGAATCCCAAATAGAACACCTATTTTGGGTTTTCTCCACATACAGGAATTCAAAAACTTTGTTACTAATTTCACCATTCATCAAAAGATCATACAAAGTATTATAAGTGGACCCATAACTTCTTAGTACCTCAAATTTAGGAACATTTCTGTATTATTCACTATTTGCCAATAAAGTTTAAATGGCAACATTATAGTCCTTGATATTCATAACAACCACCCCACCCCCTTATCAGCCTTCATGAACCATAAATCCCACCTAGCAGTAAGTTCATACAAAGCTTTAATTTCATCAGGATTCAAGTTATAAAACGTTAGTATTTTTCTCTGTTAAACATTTCCTGATTTCTTTCTCACAAAAAGGTTTAAAAAACTCTCACAGTATGCATCAAGCTAGGATTGTAAGTTGAAGGTTTAACCAAAACATTTTTACAGCCTATACCATTTAATATATATTTCAAATTTAACTTGTGAGCATAAAGTTTGAGTTCAATCAAAGACTTCATTAAACTCGCTTACCTACTAGGCTGAAAATTCAAACTCAGCTGCAATACCTTTATGTGTTCCTCAGTCAGACCAAAATCTGATAAATTAAACACAGAAATGCTTAAACTTACAGGGAGACCAGGATTTTCTAATTGTGATTCCTGCTCCTCCCCCTGCTACGAGTTTGATAACCATTGCACCTGTTGTGGTTCTTTTGAATCAAACCGGTAAAGTTCACCTGTAAAAAAGACTTGTTACTGTTCATGAAATTGTTACTGCTAACAACTCCTCTGGAATGCACTGAATTTGACAATGGTTGCACCTCATCTCCTTCAAAAAGTGAATCCACTCCTGGCTGGTTAACATTCCTCCTCACCTCTTGATGGTTGACGTCATCTTCTTCTTTGGATGACTGAGGTGGATTTAACAATGTCTTCACATTCAACATATCTGAAGGCACTGCTTTACCATTCACCCCATTTTGCCATCAGGAATGACCTTAAAACCCCTTTTAAGGTCCTTACCAGACCTGATAGCTTGTGGAATGAACTCATCATAAACAGTACCAGATGCCTGAATTGCCAGATCCCTGACAATTGTCTTTGTTTTAAGTTGCACCATAATCTTTTCATATTTTTCAATATTAACTGTCCTGAAATGGTTAATGACTGTGTTATTGCCATTAACTAAAGAGTTAACAGAGTCATTGTTCATACATCCCTCATTGATGTTCATACTTTTATAGTTGTCTTTAATTTTAGAAGCTAAATTAGCCAAGGATTTCTACATCTCACCCACCATGTGAACCAGTTCTTCCAATAGCTTATCATGGTGTGTTGGGGTAAAATGTAGAGTGAGATCAGAAACATCCTCTTCAGGTGCACAAGCCATGGAGCAACTGTAGAAATAACCAAAACCAAAAAATAAAAAACAGTGCAGCCAAGCAATGGTGAAGTAGAAGACTCAAAACCAAAAATATATACCAAAAAGCATGAAAGGGACCTAAAATAAAGTTTTTAGCATAGTTCAAATTTATTAGTCGCTATTCATCGCCAAGACTTCCTCAGAAACAAATTTACAAACAAACATTACATTATTATATGATTCTAGAAGAAAACTGGAACCAATCAACATTTAACACTGAATATTAACTAAGTAAAAATTAACTCTTAAAAAAACAATTATTAAACTTTAAAAAGTGAATGCAAAAACACAACTCTAAATATTTCCTATAGTCACTTTCCTATTTTTTTAAAAAAACACTTGATATTAACAGTATTATTTAAACCAGGTGGAATATAAGATGCAAGGTGAAATTGCCATTCAGCTTCTCTCTGTTCAACAGAATTCTTATAATTACCTCCCCTTGGATCCTGACATACAACTTCTATGACAGAAAAAGTACATTTTTCCAGTTGGTGCAATACAGGGAGTGCCTATGCAAAGCATTATTCAAGTTTGTACTTTTTATAGCATACTGGTGCTCCTGAACTCTCTTCCTCAAGCTCCTTGTACTCATTCCAACATAAAAAGCTGGACAAGTGGAGCACACAACAATATACACAATATGTGTAGTACCACAATCGAACTTACCAGCTATTGGAATAGTGCAATCTAAATGTGTAAGTAAAACAAAAGGACCTTTGTGTATGAACCTACAGGCTGTACACCCCAAACATTTAAACATACCCAAATTACTTTGACATGAAGCCCCAATTTCAAATTTTTTACTCTTATTTTCCAGCATTTGTTTAATACTAGAATTTTTCTTATAGACAAAAGATGGACCATCCCCCAACACCTTCACTGTCTAGATCATTGTTGCCTGTAATTACTTTCCAGTTATCAACAATGATTTTACGTATGGTGTAATTGTCCATACTCATGTCCAAACAAAACCTGGGGCCCCTCTCTTTGTCTTTATTCCTCTTTCTCCCATTTTCATGGTCAACATTCTTTGAAAACACTTTTTTCAAAATGGGAGGAAAATCAGTTTCTCTCCTAGAAATAATTTCCTGAGCTGCTTCATTTAATATTTCAACAGGATAACCCCAATCTAAAAATAAACCCTTTATAAATCTTACTTCCATCATAAACGTACTGTCATCCACAGTCATACAAGATGCTAAATTCATTAGTCAGGATCTCCCTTTGACAAAGCTAAACTGCTGAGAGTCAATCCCAATAAAAATTTTAATATCGTTGTCTAAGAGGTCAGTTATGATATATTTCATGGTTTTGCAGATGTGGGTCGTCAGGCTGATGGGTCTATAATTCCTAATTGTTTTTCATTTGTTTCCTAATATAGCTAAAGAAGGATTTAAAGTTGTCCTTTTATTCATAGGCTAACATAAGTTCATGGGTTGCTTTAGCAGATTTAATAGCATTTTTCAAGTTCTAAGTATTTTTAATACTGTCCTTGATATGACGTTTTTTTGGATCATTATATAATTTATTGATTTTTTTCCTTTTGTTGCAAAGTTTATTTATAGTGATAGACCACCAGGGCAATTTGCTTTTGAATTTTCCATTATATTTTGCTCTGTCTGGAATTGCCAGCTCTATACATTTATCTAAGTAGGAGCAGAACTCCAAACTCCTTTGTAAAGCTACCTTAGTACATTTGAAATCCTTGAATTTAGAGATATTTGCTACAAGAGTTTTATGGATTTGAAGGTGAATATCATGAGTTTATGGTCTGATGCAACAGGGGAAGAAAATACTAGGGGAATAGTGCATGAAGTTGCTGGGTCTATATCACAAGATCGAATGCATAGGTGATCGAACACCTAAACATCAAACTTGTAATACCGAAAGCAAAAAACAGCAAACAACTGATTTAACGCAGGGAAAGATTTCCCTTGGCCATTCACTGGATTTTGCCATTTTGTCTACTGTAGAGTGATCTCAGAGTTAGTATATTTAGTTAGGGGGTGGGAGGCACAGCCCCCCACGTCGAGGGTGTGTGGGTGCGAAGCCCCCCACTTAGTTTTGGTGTAAAGTTATTTTGTTTCCCATGGCCATCCAACGTGTTTTCCTGTGCCATTCGACATTTTGGGGTTTGATATTACAAGTCTAATGTTTAGGTGTTCGATCACCTAAGCATTTGATCTTGTAATATAGATGCAAGTTGCTATATTTGTAAGAACCAGATCAATAATATTATTTCCACTAGTGAGTTTGCTAATTATCTCCTCCAGGAAGTTTCTATTTATTAAGTCTAAGAACTTCTGTATATGCCATACATTGGAGGAATTGGTGCTCCTGTTCATATGGGTTAGTTAAAATTTCCCAATATAATGGAATTCTTGTTAATAAGGTGTTAGTAGTGTATGTTTTGGAATCTTACCTTATCTTCAAGGAATATGAATGGTGCCCTGTAACAGCTGTAAGCTGATAGTTTATTCTGATCATGGAAATCTGACATTAATTGAGTTCAATTTGTGGGGCTTTGGTAATCTCTCTGGAGGTGATATGGTCCTTGACAAATATGACAATGCTGCAACAGTTATCGTAAGGCCTATAGGCATGTTCGGCACAAAAGCCAGGTATGGGTGGAGTTTTTGAAGTCAGTTATTTTTTCATTGTACCTAGGAATACTTCTTGGAGAAGGAAGAATTTCACTTTAGACCAGAGCTTTGTCTGCTTCTCTCACATTAATGAAGAGTTCCAACAATTCTTTCTACATGTTCCTCAGGGTTTAACACCTCAAGTCATTCATTGCCAAATGGACCATTATCATGTCACAGTCAAATTTGTTAGGTGAAAAGGACTTATGATGTTAGACATCCTGATGGAGTAGTGGTACATTGCTCTGACTATGGTGTACAGGGTCCTGGGCACCTAAAAGAGAACTCACCCTTACACTATTGTCGGCCTTCCTTGTGAGTGGAGAATCTGTGTGCCCAGATAAAGAATCATCCATCACCAAGATATATTTGTTAGCACAGTGGTATGGTTTGGAGTGACACATATGAAGTAATTTGATTCTTAGTGGCTCATTGCTGTAAAGATTCATGAAGGAGCTGAGGTATAATATTTTGACTGAGACCTAGTCTTCTTAGTTTTAGAATGCTGTGGCAAACATATTTCAGTCTCATTATGTTTGAATTGTGTTAGAGGAGCGTACTGCTCACAGACTATGGTTTTCAGTTGGAGAGAAGGCTCTACATTAATTAAGTATTTATTTGTCTTACAAACAGAATTATTTGTATTGAGTATGACTTCATTGTCTGTTTGCATAACACAGCTATTAACACTGCTTGAGGATACCCAGAGCTAAGAGGTTGACAACAAAATGAAAGAAAGTTGGCTGACCTTCATTTTTATCCAGTGATCTGGAAAAATTAGTTGAAATGCACACAGAATGATCTATATGTAACTAGATGAGTTACTTTATAGAGGAATGATGATTAAATGAGTTCATTTATGGAGGAAAAGACAGAACAAGCTATATGCAACCAAATGAGATGATACACGGAAAATACCCAGCCTATAATATTAGGAAGGGAAAGAGGTAAAGTAGAATAGATTTGTGGAAAAGGTGAGGCTAGCAATGCTCTATACAAATTAAGGGAACATATTTGCTAAGACATGAACTGTGAGGGTATGAGCAGTGAAGGGCAGTTATAGGCTACTAAAAGAGCTAGACAGTAATCCAAGAACATACTGTGGCTCTTCACACAGTTATGGGCAGGTATGGGATCTTATAGGTTCCACTTTAACAGCTAACTATACAATATCCAGGAACAGCTGATGATAAAATGTCTGGGAACAGGTGGAGTATGATCACAAAGGTAGGTCAAGTCAAGCACCTTGCTGCACATAGTGTAGCTCCATGCAAATGAGCATAGCTTATAACAACACACCAAATGGCTGGAAAATGTCAAAAGAACACACTGACCAATAGCACACAATAGTCTTAAAAGTCCTAACTCATTCAGAGGCCTACACATAAAAATTGTATTTATTGCTAAAAAATGAATTACAGAGAAAGAAAATGCAATTGTTTTTCAAAAAAAAAAGTCATTCTGGAGGAATAAGTTCAACTTTCAGGCAGATTTTTTAACAATATGCAAAGTTTTACATTTAGATGCAGTGTTCCTTTCCATGAAAGGCTCTGGCAGAGTAGTTGGCCAAAGTAAAACAGTTCTTACAGAAACATCTAGACAGTAGAGTAGCTCTCTTCCCTATTCCAGCAGTAGAGAACAACAGAACAACTTCACCTTCAATTACCTCAATAAGAAGCGACAAAACAGTTCCACCTTCTACTAAGACAGTAACTATACCAGGTGTCTTTTCCTCTCAGGATACCCTAACTATTGCTTTACACTTTCCTTCACATCTATATAACTCCAGTTAGAGTCCTACCATGACTCTCAAGGGACCATGCACCACTAACCTATATAACCCTTCTAGGCTAGTGAACAGAGGCCTCTAAACTACAGATGATATAACTGTGTAACTTCCTATGCATACTTCAGGCTTACAGCACGCTTTTTTTTTCTGATTCATTGGTGTTCTATGGAATCTGGCAGCAGAAAATGTACTGATTGGTTTATTGTGGCATTTGCTTGCATAGTATTGTGCAAAATCATAGCTAACAAAATAAAGATTCATGGATCATCCTAATTATGCTCCAGATTTGTGAAGAAGGCAACTTCCAGCCCTATTCATTTTTAGGCTTGTCTAGTCTTTAAAAGCTGTAATGCATTTTGTGCTACTGTACTTCTGTGTGTGTGTGTGTGTGTGTGTGTGTGTGTGTGTGTGTGTGTGTGTGTGTGTGTGTGTGTGTGTGTGTGTGTGTGTGTGCATGTGTGTGTGTGTGTGTGTGTGTGTGTGTGTGTGTGTGTGTGTGTGTGTGTGTGTGTGTGTGTGTGTGTGTGAAATATATCTGACAGCAAAAATGTTCTGCTTGGTCTTTTCTTTTCATGTCTTATGATTTTAAAACGTCATTTATATAACCCATTGAAATCTGTCTAAATTTAAATTCTTTATTATAAATGCTATGGCCTGCAGTAAGAAATGCTATGGCCCACAGTAAGAAATTAATTTCACCGCATGTCAAGTATCAGAAGACCATTACAAATATGTGAACAATGGTCTGTTGTACTAGCAAAATAAACAGAGGAAACAGAAGTAAATATAGTGCAGTAGCTATTACAGACTGTATTCCTTACATATAAACAATTAATAAAGCATTTGACATTTATAAAGGCCAGTGGCATGTGGCATTTGCCTGCACAGTATTATGTAAAAACATAGCTAACAAAATAAAGATTACATGGACCATCTTACAAAGCAGTGAAAGAAGCACAAACAGCTATAAAAGCTATGTTGCACTTTATGCTGCTGAACTTTTTCTGTGTGTGTGGGTGCATGTTTGTATGTGTGTGTGTGTGTGTGTGTGTGTGTGTGTGTGCGTGTGTGCGTGTGTGTGTGTGTGTGCGTGTGTGCGTGTGTGTGTGTGGGCGCGCGCGCATGTAAAATGTATTACATCTTTTAAACCTGTTATAAAATCAGATGCATTTCATTTTTGTCAACTGTCACTATGTGTTATAGCTTTCTGAGCCGTAAAATACAACTAGGTCAAAAACTGAAAACAAAAAATACTTGGAATTCATTCTGTGCATGCAAAACATAAAATAATCATGCTCTAGTGTCTTGTGCAAGACCATCAAGTCATCTACAGAGAACATTATTCAGAAATATTGTTGGCATTGAGATTCTCTGCACATAGTGTTAAAACTTTCTTCCAGACATCATTTTGTGCTTTTATCGTGTTTAAACACACTGCAGAAATCCACTTCTTTTTTATATTATACTACTGCTTAAATTATACATACATCTTATTAAAAAAGAAAATAATCAGAAATCAGGTTTTTTTCTTATTACATCTGTTTTTTTTTCTCATGTCTTGTTTCTTCACTCTGAGATTACTAAGTAAAAGAACAGTAAACTCCAAAGACTCAGCAGATTTATGGCCCCAGAGAGACAGATGAATGAAGAACAATGCTAAATGAGACTACACAGCAAAACAGCTTTGAATTGTCTAAAATTTGAAAAGACCATGAACCTAGAGAAGGCAAAGAACAAGTGGTTACAAGCACCTTGATCTGTGAGATTTTCCATTTGGGAGACAAAGTGTGATGGGTAGGATCATGTAAGAACCAGAGATATACTTTCCTGAAGAAAGTATTTCTAGATTTAATTCATTTGTATTTATCAGGGTAGAGCGTTGATCTCCATGGGCATTATTCAGACTCAACCAGGGAGCGGTGTCTGATTAAGTGACCTGCTCGGAGTCACACAATTAGGCAATGGAAGCGAGGGAATCCAAATCTAAAATGTTTTGCAATGAGGAAAAGTAATACATTAATACCATAAAAATGGAACATGCTTAAAACAAACCAACAAACACAAAAGCCCTACATTTTTATATGTGGCAGTAT
Organism: Protopterus annectens; assembly: GCF_019279795.1. Classification (NCBI taxonomy): domain Eukaryota; kingdom Metazoa; phylum Chordata; order Ceratodontiformes; family Protopteridae; genus Protopterus; species Protopterus annectens. Next base: position 264,012,595 of record NC_056736.1, on the reverse strand, counting down.
AGAGATAATTTTGTAGGCAGAGAAATGTACTCTGGGAAATGGAAAGGATATGTTTAGGGTATAGTTGTCATTTAATTGTGACCTGTACCAAGCTGGCTAGTGCTGACACTATTATTTTGAATAATTCTTATTTAAAAAAATAATATCCAAGACTACTGCTTTCTGACAAGGTGTCTGCAACTTGGAAAGTATGGTTCTGTCTGTCCGCCAAATTGCTATCCATCCTACCACATATGGGTCAGTTTTTAATGCATTTAGCTTCTGTATGAAGCTGGCATGAGGAATGCTGTTGAGGGCCTTGGCCAACTCAAGATACTTCATGTGTACTACATGGTCACCATCTATAGACTCTGTACCTATTTTTTCCAAGAGCTTTACCAGATTCAGTAGACAGGATCTACCCTTCACAATGCCAAACTGTTTCTGGTCATCTTGAATATGATTCCTTAGTGTTTATGAAGTTAATTATAACAGATTACATGACTTTGCAGATGAGGGTTGCAAGCCTGATAGCTCTATAACTGCCAGGGTCGGTTGTCAGACAGCCCTTATGGAGGCATCACCACTGCAGGACACCACTTCTCAGAGATGAAATCAGTAGCTAAACTTTGATTAAAAGTTTAAGGAGTGTGTCTGTGACTGCAAGTTTAGCAGTATTAATTAAGCAACCTGATATATTGTCAGTTCCGACAAAGGAAGTATTTTTGGTATTGATTAGCACTTTCAATAAATGATCTTTAGAGATAATTAGGGGAGTTAAGGGATTCAGAGATTTCAGGGCTTTGGATAGTAGTCTGAGGGGTGAAGCTGGCAATGAATATTCATTTTTAAGGATGTTGAAAATGTCTATCCAGTCAAAATAGGAGGTTTCATTTTGAGTACATTCAGAGCAATGTGCAATATTGTTTCTTTGTTTTCTAACTTAGCTAAAGAATTATTTATAATTATCTTTGGGTTCAAAGAACAGTCTAAGTTGATTGGTTCATTTAGTGGGACTGTTAGTGTTATCTTAACATTATGTTAAATGGGTTACAAGTTTTGTCTAATGAAAGTCTCATACTATTTATTTCTCTAAACTGAGCCTATGTACTGCAATCCTCCTTTTGTCAAGAAAACCAGAGCAGTAGTATTCTTATTTTTAAAAAAAATCTTGCTACACTAGCTCACACTATTCCATTATAGATAGTGTTGCAAATTATGCAAGCTTGTATATATTATTCCTTCTTATTACCAAGATCATAGACTTTTGTTTTCAATAATTATTGCTTTACCAACTTCCCCACCACGAGCCTTCAGAGAAGTGCAATAAAAATACTTAATTTTAACACCCCTACCGATACTCATTCTTTTTCAAGTTAAACAAGTCAGTCTTTAATTAAGAGTTAGAGAAAAGGAGTGTTTGAGTGTTTGTGTGTGTGTGTGTGTGTGTGTGTGTGTGTGTGTGTGTGTGTGTGTGTGTGTGTGTGTGTGTGTGTGTGTGTGTACTTCTCTACATGTATTGATTTTGCCCTGCAGTAGCTGTGTTCCTCTTGTAAAGATATAACAGAGTTACGTAGTCATGTCATATGTGTAGAGACAATTATCTTTTCAGTCTGCCATTTATAAACTCACTCTTAAGCTGCGAATATTTATAGGTATTGAGTGTAACAACGTTATACTTTACAACAGAACATGGTTGCATTATTAATTCCATCATCATCCTAAACTTGTTAACTGGACAGAATGTCATCCTTGTCAGTTTTATTTGAAATGAGCTCACCTTCATATTTGAAAGTGTGTGGTGTTATTTATAAGATTCCAGGATTTGCACAGTATAGTAGTCTGAAGAAGTTCTTTTTTTAGTAACTTATAATTCAAATTCAAAAATCATAGATCTTGACTTGTTAATGCCAAGTTTTTGGTTTGCTGCTATACTAGAATAATAGATTATCTGAAACTGATATCTTAAAGATCATAGGAATGCAGCATCTGATTACCACAATAAGACAATCCAAGGGAAATATTTTGGTGTCATAATGTCCCAAGTCAAGGGTGCCTAGTTTTCCTTTCCACATTAAATAAACCATTTTCTTACCACACTTTTCTTTGCCTCTCTTTATTACTTAAACATTTCCTTGTGTTTCAGTAAGCATAGTGAAATCCATGAAAATTAACAATCATGAACAGCAGCTGATGAACAACTAAATGTGGAAAAAAATTTCTAAGCTTGTTTCCTGCCTTTCCTGTAAGTCGTCTAGTCCAGATACAGATTTGCTTTATCCAGGACTGTTTGTAAGCTTCTGAGCCCCCAAGCCTTTCTGTGTTGGAGGGAAGCCTTCTAGCTTAATTTTGTTTCTTAGAACTAGCCGGTTTTCTAGTTTCACCACTCAAATCTGTTTCTTTGAGCTCAGCACTTGTTCAGAACTCATCGAAGGCACTAAATAAGCTACAAATTACTACAGCACTCAACTTTCCTCACCTGTTAGAGGAAAACAGTTTTTAGTACTTAATAAATAAGCACCTAGCCAGGCATGCCTAAGGGTCAGCTCCCGGTGTTTTCTCCTGTCTACCTGATTAATCTGGGCATCTTGGGGCAATGCAGCAATTGCCTCATGTACACAGACAACCCTCTCCTCCTACCACCCAACACTACAACACGTGAGAGATGCACTTATAATGCCAAACTGGAAGCAAAGCTCTCTTCACCCAAGACTGGACTAGACAGTCAAGAGGAGAAGGTAAACACTTGCACCACACCACACTCATCACATCATCCCGCAAAACCTACACTACCAAAACACACACATAGAAACACAAAACACACACCTATATTCGTGGAGGCTCTCAATAAAAATCTGCCCAAGCAACAGGGACTTCCAAACCAGAAATGCAAGCAACCTCCACCCCCCAACACAACCCAAATGACACATAGCCCAGAAACTCAGTGTGTCACTCAACCACAGCCCATAAGGCATAACAACATACCCAACACTCTAGTCATAGGTGACTCTACAGTCAGGCATACTGATGTTCCACTTACCAGGCTAAACAAGGAGAAAGTTACTGTCAGCTGCTTGTCGGGTGCCAGGATCCGCCACATAATGCATGCACTCAGGTCACTCCACAACAAGTGCAAATATGACTCTGTCATTGTCCATGTTGGTGTGAATGACCTAAGATGTACCTCCATGGACTACATGAAAAGAGGCATGGAGGAGCTGTCCGATCTTGTAGCCCAGGCAGGTATGACCCTAGCCCTGAGTAGCATCCTGCCATCACCCAGAATTATACCACAGTACAAGGACAAAATGATTGACTTCAGCAATTGGTTAAGATTCTGGTGTCATTCTAAGGGGATCCAGTATTTGTCTGCCTGGGATGATATGATTGACAAACCACAATGCTTTGCTAGAGATGGCCTGCACCTGTCTCCCTTGGGATTCCGGATACTGGCTAAGGCTCTTGCCACCCCTACAGTGCCTTTTTTAGGCAAGGTTCAAATGACAAATTCACCACCATAACAGGTACAAGCAAGCAAAATCTGAGGGTAATGCTACTTAATGCTAGAGGTCTAAACCTCAAAATGCACTCACTCAAGGCACTCATTAAAATGGAGAACATCAACATCTAGTTCAAGGCTCCAGAGAGCACCCCTGCATTACCAGGCTATAATTCATACCACACCTTTCGGCCACCTAACCTGGACCAAAACACTAAAGGCAGAGGTGTGTCCATATTCATTAAGGATATCCACACCTCCAGGCTAGTTGCTCAGCATAATGCATCCGAGATTATCCAAGTGCAACTAACTCTGGGTAAGACCGCAATCCAAATTGTAGCTTGTTACAGATCCCCCAAAATGCCCCAGGATTCCCACGCCTCATTTCTTGATACAATGGAAAATATTAGGGTACAACCTAACACCCTAATAATGGTCGATTTCAACTACCCCACCATTAATTAGGAAAACTACTCATGTACCAATTCTTGTGCTCAATGTTTTCTGGAATTCATAAATTCCAACGCCTTGGATCAACTTATCGACACCCCCACCAGGGGCAGCAATATCCTAGACCTGGTCATTACCAACATGGGGAACTGGTGTTCCACACCAGAGGTCAATTCCTCATTGGTCAGATCCAACCACAAGCTAATCACCCTAGACATCCACATCCCACCCCCACCTCCCATTAGGGAAACCACCATAAAAAATTTCTCCAAAGCCAACTTCACGCTTCTTAAGACAGAAGTGGCAAACTTCACGACACCCATGCTGATGGACAATAGAGGTACAACTGCTGAATCCTATACAAATGCACTTTATAAGCACTTACACAAGTGCATGGATCGTGCAATCCCTAACAGAACCAAGATGCTATCCTCCAAAAAAAGGAAGCCAATCTGGTGGTCCCCTGACATAAACAAACTCTGCAATAGAAGAAAGAAACTGTTGCAAAAAAAGAGTAAAATCCCATGATTGGAGGAACTCCATGGTCAGCCTCAGTAAGAAGCTGAGATCCCTCATAAAATCCTCCAAAGCTAGTTACAAAAACAAAATCGCCACTGATTCTAAAGACAACCAAAAAGCATTCTATAGCTATGTCAAGAATCTCAATGGCAATGCTCAGATCTGCTCTGAGTTACAGCACAATGGCACTAAATATACAGAACCAACTGATATTGCCAACATCCTGGCAGATAGGTTCAGTGCTAATTTTACCCCTCTCTCACCCCCTAAAGGGCCCATTTCTAAACCGGAAGAATGCAAAGTTCCTGTAATCATGGCTGCACAGGTAAAAAGCACACTCTCCAAAGCCAAGAACACAGCATCCATGGGACCTGACAACATCCCAGGCTGCGTTGTACATGAACTACAGAACAAACTGACACCCACCTAAGTACCATATTCAATCATAGCCTCACCTCAGGCATTGTGCTCACTGAATGGCGCACAGCAACGGTTATCCGACTCCACAAAGGGGGAGCTACCATGGACCCTGGGAACTACCACCCCATTAGCCTGATGAGTCTGGTCTGCAAGACTATGGAAAGTATCATCATGGAACTTATAAACAATGACATTGGTAATCTCCAAACTCTGGACCCTACCCAGTTCAGGTTTATAAAAGGCAGATCATGTCTCCTAAACTTGATAGACTTTTTTGAAGCGGTCACCAAAGCCGTAGATGAGGGTAAGGTGGTTCACACAGCCTATCTAGATCTCACCAAGGCTTTCAACACCATCCCCCACTCTGGAATTATAGATAAACTCACTAAACTAGTTATAAATCCCTATGTCACAAGATGGGTTGCCAACTGGCTCATTGGCAGAAACCACACTGTGAAAATAGCAGACTCTAAATCCAACTTTAGACCAGTGATAAGTGGAGTACCACAGAGTTCAGTCCTGGGTCCTCTCCTGTTTGGTATCTACTTCTCTGAAGTACAGGCTAACACAGAAGGTCTTCGGCTAACAAAGTTCACAGATGACTGCAAACTAGGAGCCACAATCAAAACTCCTAATGATGTGGACATCCTACAAAAGGGCCTCACTGAGACAGATGCTTAGTGTCAAAGCCATGGCCTCAAGCTCAATGCCAAAAAGTGCATTGTCATCCCTTTTGGTAAAAACTCTGTACCCATGAACTACCACATAGGTGGTAGTCTACTTAACACTGAAAGTGTGATATGAGACCTTGGGACAGAGGTGGACAGTAGTCTCTCCTTTGATAATCACATCACCACAGTAGTCAGGAAATCCTTCTACGTGGCACACCTCATCACAAATTGTTTCTCATCCAGGAAAAAAGAGATCATTGTTCCCCTCTACTCATCACTCATTAGACCCATTATAAAGTACAATGCCCCTTTTGGTATGTACCTCACAAGACATCTACAACAACTGGAAAGGCCACAGAAAAACCTCACAAAGAGGATTACAGGCCTCAAACAGATGCCCTACGCAGACCGTCTCAAAAAACTCCAGCTTTACTCTGTCACATATCAGCTACTCAGAGGCGATCTCTGCCTAACATACAAAGCTATGCCAAACCCAGAGCTGTTGGATATGCTCCACTTAAAGAAATCCCAATCCTTCCGAGCTACATGCTCTAGGGACCTAAACCTTGTAACCACAATAAACAGAACATGCTGGAGGGATAGATTCCTGTCCCAGAGACTTCCCATACTCTGAAACAAACTACCTTTATATATCAAACAAAGCTCCTCATTAGCACTCTTCAAGAAAAATCTTGATGAGTGGATGGGAGATAGGAAATTCACTCCGGGGATCATTTCTGTGGCTCTGCTTGACAGGGGCACAGGAAAATAATTTTCTTGGGTGGCAAAAGCCAGAGTATCATTTGGCTAGGTTTATATAGGCCCTAGGGCCAATAGCCTAGTACCTATCTGTGAACCTGTGAACCTATGAATGTTTTGTCATTTTTGTTACCTCCTCTCAAGTCAGTCATTTGGTTGCAGTTGTACATTCTATGTTTTCCTAAACTTCAAAAACTACAACAATGCTTTTAAGTTCCTATCATTATACAATGTGTATGCTTGTGTATCTATGTGTGTGTGTGTGTGTGTGTGTGTGTGTGTGTGTGTGTGTGTGTGTGTGTGTGTGTGTGTGTGTGTGTGTGTGAGATGCAATGGTGTGGCCAAAGCTTTCAGGATCATGAGTGCAGTACCTTCCTGACAGAATAGAATTCTATGTCTACTTTGTTTTTAATCCAATAAAATTCTCACAAGGAAAAAAGAATATCTAGTAATTTTCCCTATTTCCACATCATTACTAAATTGTCAAGTGTATATATTCAGTCTACCTGTGACACATCTTGTTGGTTATATTAGATACACTATCTATTGAAATGTTGAATACTCAGTTTTGATCTGAATGCAGGTGTCTGGCATAGAAGATTAAAAGAGACTGAAGCGAAATATGTTTACATAGCAGTATTTCTGCAATGTAAGGCAAATTTCTTCTGTTTCAGATGGTTTTGAGTTCCTTGAGATTCTGAAAGAAGTTGCTAAGGACAACACCAACAACCCAGACTTAAGCATTGTATGGATTGACCCTGATGATTTCCCACTGGTGAGTAATTAATGAAGCACTTATGCTGTCAACATAATTTTTGTATATTTTGTGCCAAGATATACTTCGTCAGGAAGTTTTGATAGTGTACCATGAACAAAGGAAGATGGGAGGTCATAGACTGGTGTCACACTTTCACCATGTTTTGCAAAATATTCAGAAGTTCAAAAAAAAAAAGAAAAATTTCTGCATGAAACAAAAAATAAACTGATCTCAGAATTTTTTTTATTTTTAACCATTTGTTGTTTTTTAAAGTAAAAGTAGCATAAATGGACAGTATTCATAATTAAGTATTGTTTTAGGTGAGGATTTCTGTTTACTGTTCCTTACTGCTTAATTAATTGAAAAAAAATATGAGTGTATGTCCAATGTGGCCACATAAATATCGCTTTGCTCTTACCTACATAATATTATTCTTAAAGTTATGCATAACATTATTTCAGGTTTAATTCCATGTAAAAGTACATGCCTAGAATTCTTGCAAAATATTATATGTACAGTTATAGAACCATGTTCCTAATCCTTGATGATCCTATTAATTCGGATGCAAGTACGCTAAATGCAAGATATGTATAAATATGAATGAAAGTTCATAGGGGATGGAGATTTTGAGAAAATGGATGAAACACTAGAACTTTACCTATGGAATAGAAGAAAGAAAATAATTTGCCACCAGTAAATATAACTGGCAGTTTGTTTCTGATAGTGAAACTGAAAACACATGGCTACTTCCTTGGGGTGATGTGCCACTGCTAAAACATTACTCTGTTCGGGTTTTATGTTAGTGTTGATGAAGAACTGGCAACAGAGTTAAGAAGACCACTTCTGAAGATGAACAAGTTAATTGTCTGAAAGGGTCAAGGCAGTACAACAGCTGATGCATGCAAGAGATGAACTTCAACTGAACTGCACTGCTCACAGCAGAATATTTTCTGCTATGTGATACACTTGTGAGGGCTTCCTGTCAACCTCAATGTTTTTAGGGTAATGGGTTAGATGCATGTTTAAATGATGAAGACTACATCAAGAGACATGCACAACTGCATCATAGGAAGCCTAAAGGGACAGAATAAGAAGGGGGGGGTGGTAGTTACTGTGATGCCCACCACTGCTACCAATATGTGATGGCCACCAATATGTTACATACCCACACTGGGTCAGTAATCAAGGAACCCGAATCCTCACCACTGACACTGGAGAGGGACATGCATTTGGAATACAAATGGATACACACAGTATTCCCAGATGCAGACCTCTGCATCAAGTACACTTTCTCTTAAGAACATACCGGGAACACACTCAGCCAAGGATATGTATGTCTCTCTATCTCCCTCCAGGTCCCCAGTAAGACTCCCCACTGGTATAGCTGCAGGGTTAGGTCCTCAGCCAAGTGTCCAAGCCAAGTCCGCCAGCACCTGCTCTGTAAACCCAGTGCTTCATGTCCCTTCCCCAAGTAGCTGACACACACACAGACTGAGAGGTTTGACTTTACACACACACACATACACACACACACACACACACACATACACACACACACACACACACACACACACACACACACACACACACACACACACACACACACACACCTGGGAAAGGTTGGCACAGATTACCTACTCTACCAGCTTTGTCCAGACAATAAGGTAGATTCACTGCCACCAGTCAGTTACTATAAGACTTTTATAAAGGGTGTCCAATTATACAGTGCAATATTAATACTAATACAAATGATAGTAGTTGACCAAGATAGCTAGGCCTTCTGGAGTGACCCACACAGTGTCACCAAATAAATAAAAGTACTCTCAAATGTTAGATACTTTCTACAAGGACCAGCCACAATAAAAGTTTTAAATATATTTAATAATAAATAATAAAAGCACATGAAAATACTAAATATATATTTACAGTAAACCAGAGAGCTCAAATCACAGAAAATACTGAAATTAACATTGATGGACAGACTCATGCAAATATAAAAAAACACTCTATGAACTAAGTTTCACTATATTCCTGACTGAATCTAAGAGCATTTTACTGTTCCTAAGTTAAGTTACTTACTACCGCAAGGAAAGATGCTGTGGATGAGGGTCTTTCTAGTCAGGTTTTTCAGACAGAATACTCCCTACTCTGATTTCTCTCTGAAATATCTAAAATCTAATTTCCAAGAGGGCTGGCAGAATGACTTCATCTGGTCACCTGAGTCTAGGTTTTCATGGTATTTCCCTTTGAGGCTGAGACAGGAATTTAACATAGATGGCTACATTACACATCTAAATGTTTATGGCAGTGCCTGGGGTTTCCACTCTTTTCACTCAGCTAATGGATAAAGGCTCTTTCCCAGACCCAGATTCTCCAGTCCTATTCAGCACTGTGGGGTGAAGTTTTAATGGTTTAACAGCTCATTCGCATTTCCCTTATTTTTCTTAAAGTTTAACCTTTGCTGTCCCAGTGTCCTCTATTAAAACATACACATTTAATTCATTTGCAATAATACGTGTACATTTCTTTTCATTTCAGCAGGGAGCACTGTTGATACATTTAGCACAAGCAAACCTCACAAATACATTTTCAGCACAAACATCTGTACAAATCAGTTCGATATACAAATGGCATACAGTTCTAATTTGTAACACAAACATCTTGTATAAATCAGTTTTATATTCAAAGTGCATATCATTCTTCACAAAATTCCATCTGGTTATGCTGGTACTTGCCCAAATCATCACATCTCTTCCCCCTCAAAGACTCAAGCTATTTTTTCAAGATGCCCATGAGAAATGTGGCTTGAGAGAAATAAGCCTATCTGGGAATATGCTACCCCTTGTTCTGTCTTGAGAGCCCATCTGTGTTGGCATTGCTGACCCCCTACAGTGATTTACTGTCATGTAATATGCCTGCAATCCTAAGCTCCATCTTAACAATTTGGCATTTTGCTGGCTGGCTCTTAGTAGCCATGTTAAGGGATTGTGGTCAGTAACTACAGTGAATTTCCTTCCATATAGATAAGGCTGAAGTTTCTGCAGGGCCCATACAATAGCTAGACATTCCTTTTCTACAGCTGCATAACATTCCTCCCTGGGTTGGAGTCTACAGCTCATATATGCCATTGAGTACTCTTCTCCCACTGAGGAAACCTGGCTATGTACAGCCCCCACCCCATGTTATAAAGCATCTATCTGCACAAATTCCTTGCTGTAATCTGGACTGGCTAACACAGGGGGTCCTCCCAAAGCTCCTTTAAGTTTCTGGAATGCCTGCTCACATGCTGGGGGTACACTACCTTATCTGACCTGCTTTCCCTTGGCAGGTGTATGAGGGAAGCAGCTATGGTGCCATAATTGGGAACAAACTTTCTATAGTACCACTCTATCCCTAAGAATGCCCTCACCTGCTTTTTTGGTAATAGGGGCAGGCCATACCTGAATGGCTTCCACTTTGGTAGGTTTTGGCCTAATCTTACCACTCCCCACTCTATGAGCCATATAGGAGACCTCTGCCATACCCGCCTGACACTTACTGGGCTTAATGGTCAACCCTGCCCTCTGCAGTCTGCCCAGCACCTCCCTGACAAACTGAAGGTGCTTTTGCCAGTAATGGCTGTAGATGGCAACATCACCCAGGTAAGCAAGAGGATAATCACCTGCTCCTGCTAGGATATGATCTAGCAGCCTCTGGAAAGTTGCTGGGACATTTTTCATTCCAAAGGGCATCTTTGTGGACTCATACAAGTCAAAAGGAGTCACAGAATCTGACCTCTCTCTAGTTTTGGGAGTCAAGGGCACCTGCCAGCAGCCCTTGGTAAGATCAGTAGTGGTCAAATGCTTAGCCCCACCCAGCTGCTCTAGGGCTTCATCTGTCCTAGGGATGGTGTAAGCATCTGACTCTGTGTGACTATTTAGTTTCTTGTAGTCCACACAGAACCTAGTGCTGCCATCCTTCTTTGGTACTAGCACCACTGGGGAGGCCCAGGGACTGCTGGATTCCTGGATTACTCCCAGTTCCAACATCTCCTGTATCTCCTCCCTCAGAGTCTGTCTGACTTGCTCAGGCACCCTGTAAGGGGCCTGCTTTATAGGCCTTTGGGACTCTGTGTCCACATGGTGCTGCACCAGGTGAGTGCTTCCCAGTGAATATGTCCCCAAACTCATGTAACACTGTTCGGATTTCTCAAACCTGGGTAGGGGATAGCCACTGAGACATTGTTACCCCTTCCACTGAGGAGATCAGGCACCATATCCCCCTCAGACTCCTCCTGCCATCTGCTGTAAATACTCAGCACAAGGGCCTCCCTGTCATGGTAAGGCTTCATCATGTTAACATGGTACAATATGTGCCCCTGCCTCCTGCCTAGCAGTTCTACCATGTAGTTAACATCACTGACCTTCCTTACCATTTTGAAGGGTCCCTCCCAAGCTGCCTGCAGCTTATTGTGTCTGACAGGAATGAGCACCATCACCTGCTGTCCCACAGCATACTCTCTGGCTTGAGCATTCATGTCATACCAGACCTTTTTCTGCTGCTGGGCTTCTGCCAGATTCTCCTACGCCAAGACCATGAGCTCCCTAAGCCTTGTTCTGCGGTTTAAGACATATGCCATAACAGACTCCTTTTGGGATTCACACTCACCCTCCCACTCATCACAAATCAAATCTTTAGTGTAGGGTTTAACCTCTCCACAAAACCATTAGTCTAGAGGTGGTAGGGGGTGGTCTTTAGGTGCTTCAACTCACAGCTCTCCCACAGACAAGCCAGCAGGTCTGACATGAAATTGGTGCCTCTGTCAGTCAGTATTTCTCTTGGAAAACCTACCCTGCTGAAAATCTCTAGTAAAGTATTTGCCGTCTTCTCTGCCTTGATGGAAGACAGAGCTACCACTTCAGTGTATCTAGTAGCATAATCTACTACCACTAGGATCTACCTCTTTCCTGTGGAACTTGGGGTACTCAGAGGTCCCATAATATCCATAACTACCCTTTGAAACTGCTCGTCAATTACAGGCAAAGGCATCAAAGGAGCTTTGATCTTGTTGTCTGCCTTGCCTACTTTCTTGCACTGCTCACAGTCCTGTAGTACCCCATGCCTAGGACAGATGAAGCCCTAGAGCAGCTGGATGGGGCTAAGCATCTGACCACTACTGATCTTACCAAGGGCTACTGGCAGGTCCCCTTCACTCCCATAACTACAGAGAGGTCAGCCTTTGTGACTCCTTTTGGCTTGTATGAGTTCATAAAGATGCCCTTTGGGATGAAAACTGCCCCAGTAACTTTACATACCTGGAAATCACAGGCCAATAAAAATTCTGCGTGACATCTCTTGGTATGCTTTATGTCCATATGACCTGTAGAGGGAATGTCATGGGTTATGGCTAGAAGTACCAGATGGTAGGCTCTGGGCACTACCAACTGCTGTATTACCTCACCTTCTAGCCCTCCCTCAGGGGTCCACTCACTATACAGTAACCCTTTGTTCCAGTATACAGAATCGCCTTTTCCTGGAAAATCAGTTGACTCCCTAGCTACCTCCCTCAGGCCTTGTAATGTAGGTTCTGAGAGCTGATCTTGTCTCAACTCTTTCTTTGTAACTCTTCCCAGCTCCCCTTCACAGGAAGTCTGGCATCCTCTGACAGCAGTGCCTCACTGTCAGCCTGGGTACTACTAATCAACTCTGCCCTTGCGGTCACTCTGTCCAAGAGAATATTAGTACTCACAAGCAGCTGTGTCTCACTTTCAGTCTCACTGCTAAAGTAGCCACATCACCAGTTCTGGCTTCAGGTGTGTGGTCTGTCTGGGTCTCCCTCAGGCTACCAGAGCCACATGTCTGTCTCCAAGCCTGCTGCATGTCATTTCATGCACACAAGTTACTGCATGATCAAAATCATTCTCTATCAAGACATCTGCAGTGATATCCTCAAACACACCTACTTTCTTGCTTCCTTTTTGACCCTCCCAGTCAAAGGCATTTGGAATGGGATCCCTCCTAAAGCTCTGACTGGAGTGGACTGCCCAAGCAAGTACTGCTCCTATTTAACCATTGCAGGCTTCACAATGGTTATATCAGAGGATGGGTTTCTCTTGACAGTGGCCTGTTTACTATCCACCAAGATCAAATATAAACTCTGCTAGTAGTTTAGTACCCCTGTTGTCACCAGACAACTTACCGCTGCCATTCTGTTATTTGCACTTGTTGGCTCCCCCACCTTTTGTTCCCCACCTTGCCTCCATGGACATCTGTATGCTACATGGCCCCAGTGGTTACATTTAAAACATTTAACCCTTGATCTTGGCCATGTACCAGAACTAGTGGCTCCTCCTGTTACTAGTGGACTTTGTTTGGGGTGGTTTAGGCTGCCCACCATGGGTTTCCTTATATCCATCTGCAGCACTGGGTATCCAATTCCTGTGCAGTGATGCCCTGCTTGCTAGATAAACGTCTTCTTTTCTCCCAAACTCATCTGCAGAGTTGCATTACCTGTCTGTCAACCAGAGCAAAGTGCTAAGGGCTTGTTCCCTCATCAAAATATTTGCTAGCCCTTGTTAAGTGTTGGCCTGACACCCACTCACCCACCTATGAAAATAAGTGCTTAGTTCAACAATATAATCACATACACTTTCATCTGCCTTGCGTCTATGCTCACAAAACTTTTTTTCTGTAAGATGCAGGTATTGACTTAAAACATTGTAATAGACACTGCTTCACTTTATTATAATCTAAACAATCAGTATCAGACAATTTAGAAAAAACAGTTACAGCTTTACCATGGAGTAAGGGGGTGAGGAACTGTACCCAGAGCCCTCAGTCAACATTATACTGTTTGCATACTCTTTTAAATATATGAATAAAACTATCAAAATTATGGGTTTATATTACCCTATCATACGATTCAAATAGCGAACGCTATTTCATCGTACCTAAAATATCTAAACCATAAAATATCGAACATACAGAACAGCAAATATTTTCCCAGGGAAGAAATTTGCTGTTCCAAAACACAAACACACAACACAAGCACACCAAAATAAATAAACCACACACATACACTTAACAAAACCATAATTCTAACCCTACACTAATACCTATCCACTCACCTTAACCCAACCCTAACCCTAAAGCCCCTAACTACCACACACTCACTTACCCGCTCCCTAACCCTAAAGCCCCTACCACACACTCACTTTACCCGCTCCCTAACCCTAACCCTAAAGTCCCTAACTATCGCACACTCACCTTACCTGCTCCCTAACCCTAATGTCCCTAACTATCAGACACTCACCTTACCCCGATCCATTCCCACACTTACCTTAACCCAGTGTGTAACCTCCATTCGCATACTTACCTTACCCCGGTCTGTAACCTTCCCACCACAGTATAGCAAATAGCAAAGCCATGGAAAGGACAACAGAAATCTTACCCTAGGTAAGATTTCGAAGTTTTGTGGCTTCACTATTTTGAGTTTTTGAAAAAAACAGGTCGATATTATAGCATTCAAAGTTTAAACACTTCAATACTATAATATAGACCCAAAATTATCACCTTCTTGGTACTGAAGAATAAGTTTACTGACCTTTATTGCTTCTGGGTTATGGTTACTCCCTTCCCCAACTTTTTTCTGTATTCTTGCATTTCAGTGAGAGGGAAGTGTTTATGGTCATTGGCTGATTGGGGTTACCTGGACTATGGCTTAGAGTAAGCACCTCATTGGTTCTTTCGAGCTTTTTTTAAAGTTGTTTCAGGTTTCAACTTTCTGTTACTTAAGAAGTTAACTTGTGAGTGTTTTTGCCATTTCTCACTGAGTTAATCAGAGGAAGGGCACTGAGCAAACTGATCTGTGATATATAACATTAAGTATCCTGTTTTTTGCTTATTTTTATGAGTTATTTATAGCACTTTTATTGTCTGCTGCATACTTTTCTAGCTAGTTTCAGTGTGTGTGAGGTATTAACTGGAAATTTTCTACATTTGTTAAGCTTCTATTTGGGTTTGTCTGTTCTGATTTCCTGCCAAGGAGTGTATCATATAACTTATTTGTTTGCAGTTAAAAGCATTCTCTAGAGTCTCCTTGCTCCTTTATCTGTTTAAAACTTTCATTTAAAGGTGCACTTCGGCTTTTCTGCTGTGATAAACATTTCTGCAGTTTTTTTTCTACCTACGTAGTGTGGGTAGTTGTAGCATTGTCCATATTCAGGCTTGTGTTTTGGGCCTAGTTGTTTGTTTGTAGAGGCTGTGTGCCTGAGCACATGTTCCAGGCCAACTTATAAATGCAAGAATGGCTTACTTTAGCCAAAGCCATTCTTGCATTTCAGTGAGAGGGAAGTGTTTATGGTCAGTGGCTGGTTAGGGTTATATGAACTACGGCTTGGAGTAAGCACCTCATTGATTCTTTCGAGCATTTTTAAAGTTGTTACAGGTTTCAACTTTCTGTTACTTAAGAAATTAACTTGTGAGTGTTTCTGCCATTTCACACTGAGCTAATCGGAGGAAGGGCACTGAGCAAACTGATCTGTGATATATAACATTAAGGATCCTGTTTTTTTGCTTATTTTTATGAGTTATTTATAGCACTTTTATTGTCTGCTGCATATTTTTCTAGCTAGTTTCACTGTGTGTGAGGTATTAACTGGAAATTTTCTACATTTGTTAAGCATCTGTTTGGGTTCATTTGTTCTGATTTCTGTTTCCCACCATCCCTATTGGTATCCTGTTCTTATACTTGGTGGCTTTGCAGTTGCCCACCCCTACTGTAAATTTGATCTGGGACACTCCTTCCAGACTAGTGTCATTACCTCATTCTACCTAATACAGGGAGAACATTTGAGAAGGCCAACCCACTTAGTTTCTTAACCTTGAGTTATCTTCTACTCCTCCTTCCTCCCTTTCCACTTTACAAAAAGAAAAAAAAAAACATTTTATAAGCTTGTTTCCTGCTTTTCCTGTAAGTATTCTAGTCCAGATACAGATTTGCTGTATCCAGGACTGTTTGTAAGTAAGTTTCTAAGCCCCCAAGCCTTTCTGTGTTGGAGGGAAGCCTTCTAGCTTATCAGTGGGAGTGGTAAGAACTAGGTAGCTTATCTGAAAAAAACACTTTCTGCATTGCCACTTAGCTAGGGTTAAACTATTCCAGGCGCCATAAAGTCAGCTCTTTGAATTTTCCCTTAGAACTAGCCAATTTGTTAGTTTTAGCAAGCAAATCTGTTTGAACACAGCACTTGTTCAGAACTCATTGTAAGCAATAAATAAACTACAAATTACTACAGCACTCAACTTTCCTCACTTGTCTAGAGGAAAACAGTTTTTAGTACTTAATAAATAAGCACCTATCCAGGCATGTCTAAGAGTCAGCTCCCAGTGTTTTCTCCTGTCTACTTGATGAATCTGGGCATTTTGGGGCAATGCAGCAATTGTCTCATGTACACTGTCACAGACAACCCTCTACACCTACCAACCAACACTACAACCTGTGAGAGATGCACTTTTATAGCCAAACTGAAAGCAAAGCTCTCTTCACCCAAGACTGGACTAGACAGTGAAAAGAAGAAGGTAAACACTTGCACCACACCACACTCATCATATAGTCTCTCAAAACCTACACCACCAAAACACACACACATAGAAACACAAAACACACACCTACATTCACAGAGGCTCTCAATAAAAATCTGCCCAAGCAACAGGGACCGCCAAAGCAGAAACACAAGCAACCTCCACCCCCCAATTACAACCCAAATGACACATAGCACACAAACTCAGTGTGCCAATCAACCACAGCCCATAAGGCATAACAACGTACCCAACACTCTAGCCATAGGTGACTCTATAGTCAGGCACACTGATGTTCCACTCACCAAGCTAAACAAGGAGAAAGTTACTGTCAGCTGCCTGTCGGGTGCCAGGATCTGCCACATAATGCATGCACTCAAGTCACTCCATAACAAGTACAAATATGACTCTGTCATTCTCCATGTTGGTGTGAATGACCTGAGATATACCTCGCTGGACTACATGAAAAGAGACATGGACGAGCTGTCCAATCTTGTAGCCCAGGCAGGTATGACCCTATGCCTGAGTAGTATCCTGCCATCACCGAGAATTATACCACAGTACAAGGACAAAATGATTGACTTCAAGAATTGGTTAAGCTTCCGGTGTCATTCTAAGGGGATCCAGTATCTGTCTGTCTGGGATGGCATGATCGACAGAACACAATGCTTTGCCAGAGATGGCCTGCACCTGTCACCCTTGGGATTCCAGATACTGGCTAAGGCTCTTGCCACCCCTATAATACCTTTTTTAGGCAAGGTTCAAATGACAAACACAGCACTGTAACCAGTACAAGCAAGCAAAATCTGAGGATAATGCTATTCAATGCTATAAGTCTAAACCTCAAAATGCACTCACTCGAGGCACTCCTTAAAATGGAGAACATCGACATCTGAGCAGTGTTAGAGTCCTGGTTCAAGGCTCCAGAGAGCACCCCTGCATTACCACGCTATATAATTCATACCACACCTTTCGGCCACCTAACCTGAACCAAAACACTAAAGGTGGAGGCATGTCCATATTCATTAAGGATATCCACACCTTCAGGCCAGCTGCTCAGCATAATACATCCGAGATTATCCAAGTGCAACTAACTCTGGGGAAGACAGCAATCCACATTGTAGCTTGCTACAGACCCCCCACCATGCCCCAGGATTCCCACTCCTCATTTCTTGATACACTGGAAAATATTAGGGTACAACCTAACACTCAAGTAATGGGTGATTTCAACTACCCCACCATTAACTGGGAAAACTACTCATGTACCAACTCTTTTCCTCAAAGTTTGCTGTAATTCATAAATTCCAAAGCCTTGGATCAACTTATCCACACCCCCACCACAGGCAGCAATATCCTAGACCTGGTCATTATCAATATGGGTAACTGGTGTTCCACACCAGAAGTCAATTCCTTGTTGGTCAAATCCAACCACAAGCTAATCACCCTAGACATCCACATCCCACCCGCACCCCAATTAGGGAAACCACCCTAAAAAATGTCTCCAAAGCCAACTTCATGCTTCTTAAGACAGAAGTGGCAAACTTCACGACACTCATGCAGACGAACAACAGAGGTACGACTGCTGAATCCTACACAAATGCACTTTATAAGCACTTGCACAAGTGCATGGATGGTGCAATCCCTAATAGAACCAAGATGCTATCCTCCAAAAAATCTGGTGGTCCCCTGCCATAAACAAACTCTACAACAGAAGAAAGAAACTGTTGCAAAAATAAAAAAATCCCATGATTGGAGGAGATCCCTGGTCAGCCTCAGTAAGAAGCTGAGATCCCTCATAAAATCCTCCAAAGCCAGTAACAAAAACAAAATCACCACTAATTCTAAAGATAACCAAAAAGCATTCTATAGCTATGTCAAGAATCACAATGGCAACACACAGATCTACACTGAGTTACAGCACAATGGCACAAAATATACAGAGCCAACTGATATTTCCATCATCCTGGCAGATAGGTTCTGTGATAACTTTACCCCCCTCTCACCCCTTAAAGGGCCCATCCCTATACTGGAAGAATGCAAAGTTCCTGTAATCATGGCTGCACAGGTAAAAACCACACTCTCCAAAGCCACGAACACAGCATCCATGGGACTTGACAATATCCCAGGCTGGGTTCTACATGAACTACAGAATGAACAGGTACCCCACCTAAGTACCATGTTCAATCATAGCCTCACCTCAGGCTTTGTGTCCACTGAATGGTGCACAGCAATGGTTATCCCACTCCACAAAGGGGAGCCACCACAGACTCTGGGAACTACTGCCCCATTAGCCTGACAAGTCTGGTCTGCAAGGCTATGGAACGTATCATCACGGAACTTATAAACAATGACATTGGTAATCTCCAAACTCTGGACCTCACTCAGTTCGGGTTTGTAAAAGGCAGATCATGTTTCCTAAACCTGATAGACCTCTTTGAAGCTGTCATCAAAGCTGTAGATGAGGATAAGGTGGTTTACACAGCCTATCTAGATCTCACCAAGGCTTTCAACAGCATCTCACACTCTGGAATTATAGATAAACTCACTAAACTAGGTATAAATCCCTATGTCACAAGATGAGTTGCCAACTGCCTCACTGACAGAACCCACACTGTGAAAGTAGCAGACTCCAAATCTGACTTCAGACCAGTGACAAGTGGAGTACTACAGGGTTCAGTCCTGGGTCCTGTTTGTATCTACTTCTCTGAAGTACAGGCTAACATAGAAGTCTTTGGCTGATGAAGTTTGCAGATGACTGCAAACTAGGAGCCATAATCAAAACTCCTAACAATGTGGACATCCTACAAAAAACATTGATGTACAGACTCATACAAATAAAGAAAAAAACTCTTTGAACTAAGCTTTACTATATTCCTGACCAAATCTAAGAGATGTTTACTGTTCCCTAGTTAAATTACTTATTATCCCAAGGCAAAATGCTGTGGGTGAGGGACTTTCAAGGCAGGATTTCCAAACAGAATACTTTCTACTCTGATTTCTCTCTGTAATATCTAAAATACAATTTCCAAGAGGGCTGGCAGAAGGAAATTACCTCATTTGATCACCTGACTCTAGGTTCTCACAATATTCCCCTTTGAAACTGAGAAAGGAATTTAGCATAGATGTCTGCAGTACACATCTAAATGTTTATGGCAGTGACTGGGGCCTCCCCTCTTTTCACTCAGCTAATGGACAAAGGCTCTTTCCCAGATCCAGTATCTATAGTCCTATTCAGTACTGTGGGGTAACATTTTAATGGTTTAACAGCTCATTTACATTTCCCTTATTTTTCTTAAACGTAACATTTAGTGTCCTGTATTAAAACATATGCATTTAATTCAGTTGCAATAATACATGTACCTTTCTTTTCATTTCAGCAGGGAGCACTGTTGATACATTTTAACACAAGCAAACCTCAAAAATACATTTTCAGCACAAGCATCTGTACAAATCAATTTGATATACAAATGGTATACAGTTCTATTACATTTGTAACACAAGCATCTTGTATAAATCAAGTTTGATATTCAAAGGACATATCATTCTTCACAAAACTCCAGCTAGCTATGCTGGCAGTTGCCCATATCATCCCAATTACAATGGACCCCTTCTAAGCCCATGGTGCTTATATCCAAATCAGAAAAGGCTCACTAATGATAAATTCATTAATTCATTCTTTTATACCACTTTATCTGCTTCAGAGTCAAGGGAAGGCAGAATCTATCTCAGCCCTCCTTGGGTGTAAGACACAGAAACTAATGCCAAATAGGATGCCAGTCCATTGCAGATCAGTAGTGCCATCATTAATAGTACAAGGTAGCATACACCAAAGCCACTAGCTACTTACAAAAGTGCCTTTTCTCATCGACATTACTTTACTGAAACTAGCACCTATTTAACAGTTGTGAGATGTAATAAAGGAATAGGCTGCAAAGCAAATCACATTTCTTGGCAACAAGATATTTGATTGCTTTCATTGGCTTGTGTGTCATGTGATTTTGAACTTGTGTTCAGAAGAAGTTTAGTAAAAGACAAAAGCATTAAACTACTGAATGTGATCTTGCAGACCAATTTATTTTTGTTTTATTACTGGTTAACATCAGCAGCAGGTCATAGGGGACAGATCAACCAAGCTATTAAATGCATTAAATGATCTGTCACTACAATCCGACTTTTATCATTAACTTCAGTAAATTATAGGGGAATTGAATAGAAAACTAAAGGCACATGGGATAAAACTGAGTACAAATAAGACAGTGGTCATATCAAATAAAGGAAACCAGAAAAAGCTGTAAAGGGAGATAGAAGGGAAATACTGGAATGGACTAATAGCATCAAGTATCTGGGATGGGTGGCTAAGGAGAATGGAAGGCTGAATAAGTAGGTCAAAATTTGAACCAGATGTGCTGCAATAGCTGGTATTGAGTTCCAGGGACAGTGTGTGACAGAAAAATACCAAAAGCCTGGAAAGTAAGGTGTACAAAACAGTGTTACAAATAGTGTTTCTGTGTGGCATGGAGACCTGGGCAGTGTAGGCAGAGCAGATGAAGATGTTTGAGGCAATGGATATGAAGTTCCTGAGACAGATAGCAAGATGCCCACTGCTGAGTAAAGACAGAAATGAGCACATCAGAACAGAAAGTAAAAGTAGACCCAATTGTAGAGCAACTCAAGGAGATCAAATTAGAGTGGTTTGATCAAATATGCAAGAAAGCAAAAGATGATTTTGTAAAGCACATTTGGGAGACACAGAAAGAGGGCAAAAAGAGACAAGAATGTCCAGCCGAAAGGTAAGTGGATTGTGAGAGTCAGGCATAATTATACAAACAAGTAAGAGAGTGGTTCTGAATTAAAAGAGATGGTGACAGTTATTGTAATACACTGAACCAATGTAAAAATGGGAAAAAAGTAAGCTGATAATGATTTGTAGCTAAAGGTGATTGTTCCCCATGTTGCTCACTTATTTATTTTAATTTGAAAACTGAGCATATCAAGTAAGTTAAAAATGTCTTGTAGGAGCTATCCTGACAAAAAGTTGAACTTTACAAATCTAGGGATAATTTCAAGTAGCTGGTCATCTTAAGCAGCATCTGGTTGGGAGGTGTTATATAACTGGAGTATCCAAAGAAAGCTGATACAGACACCAGGGAAAACCTGAAGACTCCATGCAAGGAGCAACTTGAGATGATGAGTAAATTGCATAATTAAGAGTCAATAACTGCTGTGCCAGTCACATCTCAAAAATTATGTATTGACATATTGTAGACTTATATAAACTCTCAGCAAGTTTATACAGGTCTATGAGACTGACAGCTTGGCAATTATTTTACAAATTGTCAAATTTATACTAAGTGACAGACTGCCAATTATTTCACAAAATTGCCAAATCTAAAGCAAGCTCAAGCGACAAACTGCTAATTATTTAACAAATTTACCAAATTTATACAAAGTGACAGACTGACAATTATTTCAACAACTTAACAAATTTATACTAAGTGACAGACTGCCAATTATTTCACAAATTTTCCAAATTTATACTAAGTGACAGACTGCCTATTACTAATTGAAGGCAAAGTCATATCAGTAGTGGCAATGTAAGTGTGCACCCTGCTCATGTAACTGTCCATTGGTTGATGTCCCACAGCACATCTAAGCACAGTAATCCCTGCTCACTGCAATGCATGTGATAACACTTATCTGTTACAAAGCCTGGTATAAGCTGTGTGATAGTTTGCCTCTAGATTCTGAAACAGGCTGTTTCAGTCTAACCTAAAGAATGGTCTATAATTAGACAGTTAGACATTTTACCTCTGTGACATACATTTATATTTTGATTTATTGTAAGGCGTTGCATAATGCAGTAGATGGATTACCAGACATCACTAGTATTTCCCTGCTATCCTTTTCTTCTAGTATTTTCCACTGTAGGCTACATTGTTCCTTTTGATCACTTTGTGCTAATTCTTTGTTGAGAATGAACATTGGTGCTGGATTCTGACTGATGCAACAGTAGCAATCAATGCAAGAAATGTGGATATCAACAGGACTGTACACTGAGGGTGTAAGTCACATGACTCCCACCTGACATTTGCATTAGTGCTAACTTTATATGCAGGGATAACAACCTCACATGTAGAGCGCAGCAGAAACTCCGGTTTCACCAATTAGCGCTGAAGTCACCAGCAACCACAATGGATAAAAAATATATTTATTATATCCACATAACGCCAAAACGATACACGGACTGTAACGACAACAAAAATTCGAGAACTGACAATACACTGCGAAAAACGAAATGACAAATATACAAAACAACGCCAAATAAATCCAACAGTTAAGCGCTTTCAACCAGCATCTCTGGTCTTCATCAGAACTGTTGTGGATTAGCTCACAATAGGTTTAAATAAATTCTTTGGCGCCAAAAAATTTTTTCCTTTAAAGATACAGTGTAAAAACTAGTTACAGAAAACTATGCGTACATCAATATACAAGTTACCTCAGTTGTATGCATATGCTGTCCAAGTGAATAAAAATGCTTTGAAATACTTTAGAAATTTTTAAAAATCTTTAAAAAATCTTTAAAAAACATTAGATCTATCCACGTTGTCAAAACTCTGATATCTATGCTATAATGTGTAAGTCAAATACCAAGCGCTATTGACAAAGCATGAGTGAAAAACTGTTTGTATGCCAAATATTGTTGACAAAGCATAAATGGTAGTTATAACAAAGTCTTCTCATAAAATCGTCTCCTATACTGGCCCAATTAATGTATAAATAAACAAACAATATGCTAACAAGTTCTACTCAGCACTACGATACTATGCATATGCTGAAGATTATTTAAGGTAACACGCGACACCAAAAATTAGTGCCACAACTTATAGCTTTTAAGCGCTTTTAATGTATGAAATATTCGGTAAATACTATACAAACTATTTAAAAACTTTATGCTGTCTTTAATTTTAATATTGAATAAATAAATAAATAAATGAATATATACATGTAGTTACCCACAATGTAGTAGATGTTCCAATCATGTTGTTATGTAAATAAATGTTGTGTACAGGTTCAAGTATAAACTGCCTGCATTACTTAATAAATGTGTAAAAGATATATATATATAAAAAATATATATATGTATAACACATAGTGCATATGATATAAATATAAATTAAAATATATATTAAAAAATGGTCAAAGTGGATAATTGCATCAAATATATAGATAAATAAATTAATTAGTCTTCATTTCATGAGTGTAGTTAAAAGTATAAAGTATATAAAAAATATAAAGATAAAAATTTTAAACAGATATAGGTACTTAAAAATGTTACTTGTAAAATGTATTGTAAATAGTATGTGTAGAATACAGAATTAGCACATGATTGATAATTTTAATGTCCTTATGAAGATATTTGTATGTGAGCAATAAATATATGTAAATATAAATATACTTATTGGTGAGTGAATTGAACATGTTACTATCAGTTAAAAAAACATTTAGTAATTTGTATGTAGGTATGACAAAAAAGTGCTGCAAATTGATATAAATATAATGTTAGTATTCAATTACATATAATTTAATGTTAAACATATCTCTTACTACAATAGCTTTCGATAACAAACAATCCCTGAAATTTAACACCAAAATTCAAAATTTAAAATAAAAGTGGTTTTGTAGATATAAATTCATTTAACCCTGGTGAACTGGTGGCATCCAAATATAATTGCCACCATGTTTCACGAAATGCCAGTATTCCTTTAAAATCACCTCCCCTAGGGTCTTTATAAATAACTTCTAATATAGAAAATTTAAAAGTGTGTTCATCTCCAAGTAGTTCCACATGCCTAAACAAAGCATTAGTTCTATCCTTATTTTTGATACAGTAAATATGATTATATATACGTTTTTTCAAACTTCGTTCAGTTCGACCAATGTAGAATGCAGGGCAAACCTCACATTTAACCAAATAAATCATTTTTTTCGTATTACAATTTCCTTCCTTACTAATTATTAGACTCTTATGCCCATTCTGCAATAAAATGTTGTCCTCAGTTGACATATATCTACATTGGTTACAAAATCCACATTTTCGACTCCTTAGTCTTTTGGGTTGATGGACTTTTTGTTGTTCAAACAATTTCTTTAAATTCTTTCCCATTCTATAGACAAATCTCGGTTTAGTACCTAAAATTTTGACTAGGGCTGGTTCGTTACTAATCAAGTGCCAAAACATAGAAATAATTCTCTTAATTTCATCTGCCCCTAGACTGTAATGTATTATACAAGCTCTAAAAAAGTTAGAATTCACACCCTTGATTTTCATGGTGGAAATATCATTATGAAGTTTATTGGCTATCTCGCCTGAACCTAAGAGAGGTTTAAATTTTGTACCCCAGTTTGTAATAATGTATGACTGTACATCATCCATCATATCATTTGGGTACCCCCTTTGTCCAAATAGTGTTTTAATAAAATCTAATTCTACGAGCAGATTATCAAAGTCAGACACCATTCTGGCTGCACGGATACACTGACCCTTGAAGATGTTATATTTCACTTTTGGAGGGTGGCAACTAGAATAATCTAAATAATTGTTGGAAAAAGTGGTCTTCCTATGTATATTGGAACTCACTTTGCCTTCATGGTATGTTATATAAGTGTCTAAATAAGGTAAACCTTTCAAATCATAGGAATGTGTGAATCTCAAATATTCACTGCTGTTATTAACGTAATCCATAAATTCCAACAATTCATCTACGCCTCCCTGCCAAAGAATGTAAATGTCGTCCAAGAACCTGGAATAGTATTTCACCTTCTTAAAATATTGACATCTAAATAACATACTATCTTCCCAGTTCAACATAACCAGGTTGGCGTAGATGGGAGCACAAGCTGCTCCCATAGCAACACCCCTGGTTTGTCTAAAGAGCTCGCCCTCAAAATATATAAAATTATTTTCCAGTACTAAAGACATCATTTCAGTTATCAAACAAATAGTGTCCCAGTCTAAATCAGTATGTCTCATCAAGCTGTTTGTAAAAGCTTCTAACCCTTCAACCTTAGGTATGCATGAAAACAGGTCTATCACATCTATTGTAACAACATATAAGGGACTATCTTTCAATATATCATTTACAGGGTACTTGGAGAGAAAACACCATGAGTCTTTGACCATATGATGAATGATGGTATAAATGTTTTTTAGTTTTATATCTATGAATTTACCTATTTGAAAGGTTTTAGAATAACTACCAGATACTATAGGTCTCATGGGGGGATCCTGTGAATCTTTGTGTATTTTAGGTATGCCTACAATAGTTGCTATCTTAGGATACTTAACTCTAATAAATTTGTATATTTCATCAGTTATCCTTCCTTCTAACAAATACTCTTCAATATACAAATCTATTCTTTGATAGGCTATATGTAATTCATTCAATGAAATAGTTTCGTAATTGCCTGTAGTGTGTAGTATATCATACATTTTCTGAGTATATATCAAATTGTCATATATGGCTATACCTCCCCCTTTATCTGGTTTCATAATTCTTATAGAATAATCTTCCCTTAATGTCTGTAGTAAAACAGTTTCATCATATGTCAAATTCTCTATATTCGTCACTTTTTTCAAATTTTTAAACTCACTATAAATTTCCCTAGTTACTACCTTATCAAAGGTATCAATTGTCGGGTTATTAACAGGTGTGAAATTACTTTTAACATTAAACAAAGATCTAACATTGTCTGAACCACTATTATTGCGCTTTATTGTCTTATCTTTAAAAAAATATCAAGATTAATTTTTCTAATGTATTTCTTGAAATCAATCAACACTTCAGCTAATTGGAATTTAGGGTTTGGAACATATTTCATACCTTTCTCAAATCGACCAAAATGTACTTTATCAATACTAATATTGGAAAAGTTGAATATGTTAAAATTGTGATATGAATAAATATTCCCATTGATAACTATTTCTTGATCACCTGAATTTGTGGGTAAACTTATACTTCCACTAACAGGATGTGTGGAAGTTTTAACTGTATTAATGTCAACATGAACATTATCTAGTAATGATTGTACATTTTCCTTACCCAGTGGTTCCCCCTTGGGTATGTTTTCTGATATGTGTTGTAATAAGGTGGATGATTGTCCTTCGGGTACCTCTGAAAACCCTGTGTCTCAGGATGTCCTCGATTATCATGATAGTCATTGTAAACAGTACCTTCATAATTACCCCTTTGTCTATTAGAGCTCCCTTTGTTGTTATGCTCCACAGGCGACAAGGAACGATTCTTGGGCCAAATATAGGCCGAATGTTTTTGATACTGTTCCCTATCCCTCGTCATTTTGTTGTTTTTCCGTTCATACAACGTTAATGCCCATTTTTCTGCTTCTAAATATTGTTCGTTATACAATTTCACCCAATCCTTAAATAATAAATCATTTACTATACTTGTGTTTAAATTATCCACTTCCTGAATTAATTTACATAATTTCTCATCATAATATTTCATTAATAATTTTATATAATTAAAACCACATTCATCAAATAATTTGTTAAATTCCTCTATACCAACATCATTCAAATGAATTCCCATGGGTAATTTAAAAAATCTTAACCCTTTGGGAACGATCTTAACATCTAAACAATTTTGTAAATACATATTGTCCGCTTTAAGACCATTGATAGTCTTCAATTTCTTGCCCAACAAATAAATCATAGACTTTAAACTACCAGTCTCTATTCTTCTTTCTTCCTGGACATGGACTTCTTTGTTCGTTACTTCAGCTTTGTCAATAGCAAAATCAAAAGTCAAAAAGTGATTAAATAAACTACAATTTTCTTTCCCTATATGCAAGGGGTCAGATAATTGTCTAGCTGGTGGTCGTGAGGTAAACACCTTACCCTTATCGTTGTAGTTTGATTCAGCAACAGCTGAATAAGTCTTAACAGGTGCCGCCCGTTTGGGTTTAGTACCAGTCCTTTTAGCCTCCAACTCCATGTCATATAACGAAAAGTCAAAGGTAAAATCTGATATATTAATATTGCTACTGGAAAGGGGGGCTGTGATGTCTAACCCCTGTGATCTACTATGGTGTCGGGGTCTTTGTCCATTGGGTATCTCAGGACTAGATTGAGATTGTTCACCTTCACTGTCTAAACCATTGTCATTGCAGGGAGGTAATATGTTAGCATGATTAAGTGTTTTCTGCGCCTTTGTTAACATGTTCGTTTTATTACAATCAGAGTCTAAGGCTGCTGGGTTCGAAATAGCCTGAGAACCATTGCCAACATTGGAATTGCTAATTCCAGTATGTGAACGCAGTAAAGAAGATGATGGTAACTGCGCTTCTCCCGACAACAATCTAAATACTAAATTAGTGAGATGTGACACTTCACCTTTTAGCACCTGAATGTCCACTTGGATACCATCCAAAATGGTAGTTTCAGTGTTGACAATATTCACATTATCCTTGCCCTTGTCCGCTCCTGGTGCTGGATATACAATTTCAATTGGTTTGCTGGCACACTCGCCGGTGTCGTCCGAAGTTGAGGTCGACATCTGAATACAGAAAAAGTATATACCAATTCACAGCAGAAACTCCGGTTTCACCAATTAGCGCTGAAGTCACCAGCAACCACAATGGATAAAAAATATATATTTATTATATCCACATAACACCAAAACGATACACGGACTGTAACGACAACAAAAATTCAAGAACTGACAATACACTGCGAAAAACGAAATGACAAATATACAAAACAACGCCAAATAAATCCAACAGTTAAGCGCTTTCAACCAGCGTCTCTGGTCTTCATCAGAACTGTTGTGGATTAGCTCACAATAGGTTTAAATAAATTCTTTGGCGCCAAAAAATGTTTTCCTTTAAAGATACAGTGTAAAAACTAGTTACAGAAAACTATGCGTACATCAATATACAAGTTACCTCAATTGTATGCATATGCTGTCCAAGTGAATAAAAATGCTTTGAAATACTTTAGAAATTTTTAAAAATCTTTAAAAAATCTTTAAAAAACATTAGATCTATCCACGTTGTCAAAACTCTGATATCTATGCTATAATGTGTAAGTTAAATACCAAGCGCTAGTGACAAAGCATGAGTGAAAAACTGTTTGTATGCCAAATATTGTTGACAAAGCATAAATGGTAGTTATAACAAAGTCTTCTCATAAAATCGTCTCCTATACTGGCTCAATTAATGCATAAATAAACAAACAATATGCTAACAAGTTCTACTCAGCGCTACGATACTATGCATATGCTGAAGATTATTTAAGGTAACACGCGACACCAAAAATTAGTGCCACAACTTATAGCTTTTAAGCGCTGTTAATGTATGAAATATTCGGTAAATACTATACAAACTATTTAAAAACTTTATGCTGTCTTTAATTTTAATATTGAATAAATAAATAAATGAATATATACATGTAGTTACCCACAATGTAGTAGATGTTCCAATCATGTTGTTATGTAAATAAATGTTGTGTACAGGTTCAAGTATAAACTGCCTGCATTACTTAATAAATGTGTAAAAGATATATATATAAAATATATATATATGTATAACACATAATGCATATGATATAAATATAAATTAAAATATATATTAAAAAATGGTCAAAGTGGATAATTGCATCAAATATATAGATAAATAAATTAATTAGTCTTCATTTCATGAGTGTAGTTAAAAGTATAAAGTATATAAAAAATATAAAGATAAAAATTTTAAACAGATATAGGTACTTAAAAATGTTACTTGTAAAATGTATTGTAAACAGTATGTGTAGAATACAGAATTAGTACATGATTGATAATTTTAATGTCCTTATGAAGATATTTGTATGTGAGCAATAAATATATGTAAATATAAATATACTTATTGGTGAGTGAATTGAACATGTTACTATCAGTTAAAAAAACATTTAGTAATTTGTATGTTGATATGACAAAAAAGTGCTGCAAATTGATATAAATATAATGTTAGTATTCAATTACATATAATTTAATGTTAAACATATCTCTTACTACAATAGCTTTCGATAACAAACAATCCCTGAAATTTAACACCAAAATTCAAAATTTAAAATAAAAGTGGTTTTGTAGATATAAATTCATTTAACCCTGGTGGACTGGTGGCATCCAAATATAATTGCCACCATGTTTCACGAAATGCCAGTATTCCTTTAAAATCACCTCCCCTAGGGTCTTTATAAATAACTTCTAATATAGAAAATTTAAAAGTGTGTTCATCTCCAAGTAGTTCCACATGCCTAAACAAAGCATTAGTTCTATCCCTATTTTTGATACAGTAAATATGATTATATATACGTTTTTTCAAACTTCGTTCAGTTCGACCAATGTAGAATGCAGGGCAAACCTCACATTTAGCCAAATAAATCACTTGTTTCGTATTACAATTTCCTTCCTTACTAATTATTAGACTCTTATGCCCATTCTGCAATAAAATTTTGTCCTCAGTTGACATATATCTACATTGGTTACAAAATCCACATTTTCGACTCCTTAGTCTTTTGGGTTGATAGACTTTTTGTTGTTCAAACAATTTCTTTAAATTCTTTCCCATTCTATAGACAAATCTCGGTTTAGTACCTAAAATTTTGACTAGGGCTGGTTCGTTACTAATCAAGTGCCAAAACTTAGAAATAATTCTCTTAATTTCATCTGCCCCTAGACTGTAAGGTATTATACAAGCTCTAAAAAAGTTAGAATTCACACCCTTGATTTTCATGGTGGAAATATCATTATGAAGTTTATTGGCTATCTCGCCTGAACCTAAGAGAGGTTTAAATTTTGTACCCCAGTTTGTAATAATGTATGACTGTACATCATCCATCATATCATTTGGGTACCCCCTTTGTCCAAATAGTGTTTTAATAAAATCTAATTCTACGAGCAGATTATCAAAGTCAGACACCATTCTGGCTGCACGGATACACTGACCCTTGAAGATGTTATATTTCACCTTTGGAGGGTGGCAACTAGAATAATCTAAATAATTGTTGGAAAAAGTGGTCTTCCTATGTATATTGGAACTCACTTTGCCTTC
Source organism: Protopterus annectens (assembly GCF_019279795.1). NCBI lineage: Eukaryota > Metazoa > Chordata > Ceratodontiformes > Protopteridae > Protopterus > Protopterus annectens. The sequence goes on along the minus strand of NC_056736.1, from coordinate 263,981,880 downwards.
ATGGTATGTTATATAAGTGTCTAAATAAAGTAAACCTTTCAAATCATAGGAATGTGTGAATCTCAAATATTCACTGCTGTTATTAACGTAATCCATAAATTCCAACAATTCATCTACGCCTCCCTGCCAAAGAATGTAAATGTCATCCAAGTACCTGGAATAGTATTTCACCTTCTTAAAATATTGACATCTAAATAACATACTATCTTCCCAGTTCAACATAACCAGGTTGGCGTAGATGGGAGCACAAGCTGCTCCCATAGCAACACCCCTGGTTTGTCTAAAGAGCTCGCCCTCAAAATATATAAAATTATTTTCCAGTACTAAAGACATCATTTCAGTTATCAAACAAATAGTGTCCCAGTCTAAATCAGTATGTCTCATCAAGCTGTTTGTAAAAGCTTCTAACCCTTCAACCTTAGGTATGCATGAAAACAGGTCTATCACATCTATTGTAACAACATATAAGGGACTATCTTTCAATATATCAATTTCCAAGAGGGCTGGCAGAAGGAAATTACCTCATTTGATCACCTGACTCTAGGTTCTCACAATATTCCCCTTTGAAGCTGAGAAAGGAATTTAGCATAGATGTCTGCAGTACACATCTAAATGTTTATGGCAGTGACTGGGGCCTCCCCTCTTTTCACTCAGCTAATGGACAAAGGCTCTTTCCCAGATCCAGTATCTATAGTCCTATTCAGTACTGTGGGGTAACATTTTAATGGTTTAACAGCTCATTTACATTTCCCTTATTTTTCTTAAACTTAACATTTGCTGTCCTAGTGTCCTGTATTAAAACATATGCATTTAATTCAGTTGCAATAATACATGTACCTTTGTTTTCATTTCAGCAGGGAGCACTATTGATACATTTTAACACAAGCAAACCTCCAAAATACATTTTCAGCACAAGCATCTGTACAAATCAATTTGATATACAAATGGTATACAGTTCTATTACATTTGTAACACAAGCATCTTGTATAAATCAAGTTTGATATTCAAAGGACATATCATTCTTCACAAAACTCCAGCTAGCTATGCTGGCAGTTGCCCATATCATCCCAATTACAATGGACCCCTTCTAAGCCCATGGTGCTTATATCCAAATCAGAAAAGGCTCACTAATGATAAATTCATTAATTCATTCTTTTATACTACTTTATCTGCTTCAGAGTCAAGGGAAGGCAGAATCTATCTCAGCCCTCCTTGGGTGTAAGACACAGAAACTAATGCCAAATATGATGCCAGTCCATTGCAGATCAGTAGTACCATCATTAATAGTACAAGGTAGCATACACCAAAGCCACTAGCTACTTACAAATGTGCCTTTTCTCATCGACATTACTTTACTGAAATTAGCACCTATTTAACAGTTGTGAGGTGTAATAAAGGAATAGGCTGCAAAGCAAATCACATTTTCTGGCAACAAGATATTTGATTGCTTTCATTGGCTTGTGTGTCATGTGATTTTGAACTTGTGTTCAGAAGAAGTTTAGTAAAAGACAAAAGCATTAAACTACTGAATGTGATCTTGCAGACCGATTTATTTTTGTTTTATTACTGGTTAACATCAGCAGCAGGTCATAGGGGACAGATCAACCAAGCTATTAAATGCATTAAATGATCTGTCACTACAATCAGACTTTTATCATTAACTTCAGTAAATTATAGGGGAATTGAATAGAAAACTAAAGGCACATGGGATAAAACTGAGTACAAATAAGACAGTGGTCATATCAAATAAAGGAAACCAGAAAAAGCTGTAAAGGGAGATAGAAGGGAAATACTGGAATGGACTAATAGCATCAAGTATCTGGGATGGGTGGCTGAGGAGAATGGAAGGCTGAATAAGTAGGTCAACATTTGAACCAGATGTGCTGCAATAGCTGGTATTGAGTTCCAGGGACAGTGTGTGACAGAAAAATACCAAAAGCCTGGAAAGTAAGGTGTACAAAACAGTGTTACAAATAGTGTTTCTGTGTGGCATGGAGACCTGGGCAGTGTAGGCAGAGCAGATGAAGATGTCTGCGGCAATGGATATGAAGTTCCTGAGACAGATAGCAAGATGCCCACTGCTGAGTAAAAATAGAAATGAGCACATAAGAACAGAAAGTAAAAGTAGACCCAATTGTAGAGCAACTCAAGGAGATCAAATTAGAGTGGTTTGATCAAATATGCAAGAAAGCAAAAGATGATTTTGTAAAGCACATTTGGGAGACACAGAAAGAGGGCAAAAAGAGACAAGAATGTCCAGCCGAAAGGTAAGTGGATTGTGAGAGTCAGGCATAATTATACAAACAAGTAAGAGAGTGGTTCTGAATTAAAAGAGATGGTGACAGTTATTGTAATACACTGAACCAATGTAAAAATGGGAAAAAAGTAAGCTGATAATGATTTGTAGCTAAAGGTGATTGTTCCCCATGTTGCTCACTTATTTATTTTAATTTGAAAACTGAGCATATCAAGTAAGTTAAAAATGTCTTGTAGGAGCTATCCTGACAAAAAGTTGAACTTTACAAATCTAGGGATAATTTCAAGTAGCTGGTCATCTTAAGCAGCATCTGGTTGGGAGGTGTTATATAACTGGAGTATCCAAAGAAAGCTGATACAGACACCAGGGAAAACCTGAAGACTCCATGCAAGGAGCAACTTGAGATGATGAGTAAATTGCATAATTAAGAGTCAATAACTGCTGTGCCAGTCACATCTCAAAAATTATGTATTGACATATTGTAGACTTATATAAACTCTCAGCAAGTTTATACAGGTCTATGAGACTGACAGCTTGGCAATTATTTTACAAATTGTCAAATTTATACTAAGTGACAGACTGCCAATTAGTTCACATATCTACCAAATTTATTCTAAGTAACAGACTGCCAATTATTTCACAAAATTGCCAAATCTAAAGCAAGCTCAAGCGACAAACTGCCAATTATTTAACAAATTTACCAAATTTATACAAAGTGACAGACTGACAATTATTTCAACAACTTAACAAATTTATACTAAGTGACAGACTGCCAATTATTTCACAAATTTTCCAAATTTATACTAAGTGACAGACTGCCTATTACTAATTGAAGGCAAAGTCATATCAGTAGTGGCAATGTAAGTGTGCACCCTGCTCATGTAACTGTCCATTGGTTGATGTCCCACAGCACATCTAAGCACAGTAATCCCTGCTCACTGCAATGCATGTGATAACACTTATCTGTTACAAAGCCTGGTATAAGCTGTGTGATAGTTTGCCTCTAGATTCTGAAACAGGCTATTTCAGTCTAACCTAAAGAATGGTCTATAATTAGACAGTTAGACATTTTACCTCTGTGACATACATTTATATTTTGATTTATTGTAAGGTGTTGCATAATGCAGTAGATGGATTACCAGACATCACTAGTATTTCCCTGCTATCCTTTTCTTCTAGTATTTTCCACTGTAGGCTACATTGTTCCTTTTGATCACTTTGTGCTAATTCTTTGTTAAGAATGAACATTGGTGCTGGATTCTGACTGATGCAACAGTAGCAATCAATGCAAGAAATGTGGACATCAACAGGACTGTACACTGAGGGTGTAAGTCACATGACTCCCACCTGACATTTGCATTAGTGCTAACTTTATATGCAGGGATAACAACCTCACATGTAGAGCAAGTACCTTTTCAAATGAGCTCTATGACTAGCTTTTGTATGAGCTCTGCATTGTTTGTGCATTTTTTTAAATACTTGAGTTCTTTTAGTAATGTATGATAGCATTTAGTAGGCTCACTATGCAAACTGTAGTGTATCAGTGGAAGGAAGCCCCCTCCATAGGCAGAAGAACATTAGCACTAACTGAGGGGAAAAGCTACTACAACAATTAGATACAGGCTCCTAGAAATGTTTGCCTTTCTGCCAAAGGAAGATTATCATTTTTAAGAATGACTTTCTTATAACATACTTAAATATGTCTGGATTACATTATAAGGGTAGATGTCTCAAAGACAATGCTTGGCCTTTTTTGTTCAACTGTTCTAAATGTCTGTAAAATCATTCCCTATTATTTCCCATTGCTCTTACTGCTACATTTTTATCCCAAATTTTCAGTCAGGGGAGATAAATACTGTTACTTTTCAAGTAGCAGTATGCTATTTAACATTTGACCAAAAGCCTGAGAATCAAAGTTCATATTAGTACACATGCATGCATTTAGTCTAATTTAGTTAGACACTAGTTTGCAGCCTTTCTGGTCATTTAGTGTACTCTGTCTGATAAGTGACTGTAGATGTACTATTGTGCTTGCAGTACATAAAAGTAAAGTCACAAATTCTCTTATAGCTTAAATTTTGTTTAGATACCATATGATTTATGTTGGAAATGCAGGAATTGAAGGTATAATGTTAATTAAGCAGGTTGCAAGTGAGTTGTAAAAATAAATCCTGTGCCTTCTCTGTAAGCGCTGCAGCATATTAAAATATGACATTTTCTGGTGCCTACAAAAATGTATTGACAACTTTTAATTACATGTAAGTGCCATTATCTGTGTTCATTAAAGGTTATGAAGCAAATCAGGTACATTGAGTGCTACATGAAAAGCAGTGCATCATTTTAACATAGCCTTTTTAAACTGGCTGTGGAGCTGGACTGCAGGAAATGGCACTCCTGAGTACAAAGCATAGAAAAAAAATGTTACATCACCTGGCATCACATACCATCGTGCACACTGTTTTATATATATATATATATATATATATATATATATATATATATATATATATATATATACAAGTGTGTGTGTGTGTGTGTGTGTGTGTGTCTTTCTTTTTGTCAAACATATGATCAATGTTTAATACTGTTAAATATAACTGTGCAAATAATTTGGATGAAATTACTTTCACATTTTATAAAATATTTAAATTGAAAATACCACTGTCAAACGGGCAGAGTTCTAAGACTATCTTTAGAGTGTTTATTTTTGAGAATATGAGCAATGCCTTGCAGTACTTAACAAATCTTTTTTTTCTGCTTCAGCTAATTACTTATTGGGAGAAGACTTTTAATATTGATCTTTTTAAGCCTCAGATTGGTGTGGTGAACGTCACTGATGTAAGTAAAACACTTCTTCTGAAACTACAATAAAGATCATCAATTTGTAGTAATAGTATATATCACATTTCTCATCTTAGAATGCACATTCTCTTACTGTAATATTATAAATTATAAATATTATAAAATATTTTGCTCAAAAATAGACAATTGCACACAAAAACAACAAACAATTTGCATAAGTTGCAACAGCCACAAGTAAATCTATACAGCACAGTCAAAGAGGAAAGCATCTCTACTATACCAAATAGAGAATGGGTTGGAGGGATTATTAATGACACTTTTCACTGTAGTCATGTTTTGATAAATTCTGTTATTCTTTAATCATGATTAACAGCATACCTCTCAACTTATTAACATAAGAAATCAGGACAAAGAGAAAAATAAAGGATTACAAAGGCCCCAAAATAAGGACAGATTTTAATTGTTGCTCTTATAAAGTTAGAAAGATGCTAAAATAGCAGGGTTTGCATTACCATGTTTTCTGAAGGCTATGAAGTCTGAAATTCAAATTGTGTGTCATTATGTAATACCTTCATTTCTTACTGATTTGCTAAAAACTGCAGATTTTAAGAGGAACAGCAACAAAATATGAGGCAAAAATCTGGATATTTTGTGAAAATCTGGACAGTTGAGAGGAATGATCAAAACGCACCATTTCAAAGGACTCTAGTGTTTGTACAAATGCACTGTGTTTTCTTTCCACACTTTGGTAACTGGTAAGATGCATCTGCATTTTTGGTCACTACATTTTAGCATTTATGTGTTAACTAAGACATAAATGGCCATGAAACATTTCTAAGTAGTGTTAAATCCATGGCTGAAGAACTTAAGTCTCACTCCATTCAAGCCATGTGAGACATTGCTAGATGTAATGGTCTGGCTGATAGACCAGAGTCCTTGCATCTTACACCATCTAGACTGCATTAGAAATCATGCACAGCATTATACAATATGTTGTAGGCCACAAAACTTCCTTATAATGAGTACTGTTGGATATAGTACCATAAATGGAGTGAGGCAGAAATCATTTGGCCTTGTGCTTTGCAGCACTCCTCTGATGTAAGGTACTTTTAGATGTGTTCTTAAAGAGAAAACAATTTCTGAAACTATAATTTCCAAGTTGTGCTTCACTTAATACTATTAAAAACTGGAAAAGCAAATATCAGAGTTGAAACCCCCAGTGTTATATGCATGGGACATGCCGCAAAGTCAAACACAACTGTTCCTATCATACGACATTCCTACTATTTCCTGCTATCCGTGCTTGTATGAGTTAAGTGTACAAATTACAAGGGTGCAGGTAGGGGATATTGTGTAATAAGTTTTTTATATTGCATGCGTTCATATAACATAACATATCATCTCTTGCATTTGTTTTAGGCTGATAGTATCTGGATGGAAATTAAAGATGACGATGACCTGCCAAGTGCAAAAGAGCTGGAGGAATGGGTAGAGGATGTGCTATCAGGAAAAATTAACACTGAAGATGATGATGATGATGATGATGACAATGATGATGATGATGACGATGATGATGATGATGACGATGACAATGATAATGATGATGACAACGATGATGATGATGATGATGATGATGAATAAACATTCTTTAGTTAACCTCAAGTGTTACATGAACTGTTTAATTTGCCATTTTAAGACATGCATTCTCTTGTGTTTACAAGACAGACTTTTTACTAAATTATTAAAGAACGTAATGTCTATGGATTGCATAAACAGTTTTAACAGTCTACTGCAGCAGAATTAGTTAAGCTGACCCTTACTATACACTGCTAACCCACGTATCATCCCAGAAACTCACTATATTCAAATTTAGCTGGCAATCCAAGAGTAAGAAGAATAAATATTGCCTTCTTTTTAATCTGTAACATATTATATTGTAATATTGCAAAAGGGAAATGGCTCATTTCAGAGAGCATCTTTTCAGTCATTACATTTTGATTGCATAGTAAATGTAATTTCTATAAACACGGAATGCCTCGTGTCTTACTTCATTAAAGGCTAAGACGGTAGGATCACTTTGCTCAAATTAAGTAACTTTAAATTTGGAGTTATTCATTTGTAAATTCTGGACTTATATGATTTGTATTAAAATAAACATACATTTTAGTAATTTAAATCATCTGCTTCAAAAATGTGCTTATTTATTGATTAGTGTTCTAGAAAATTACTTCATTATTTTGATCCCTTGGATTTACAGACTATTAAAAGCCATTATAAAAATGTCATTGGCATGTACTAAATAAGATTAAGGACTAACCTCTGTATGATATTTTTTAATTTAACGTGTCTTTTTTTTTGTTATTCAAATAAATTGTTTTGGAAAAGAAAAAGTAGTGGGGTCCTTGAGATGAGATGTTGTCATATGCCTGAGTTGGTGGTAGCTCAAGTGGATGTAAAAGATTCCATGGCACTTATTAAAAGAGTAGTAGTCTGTATTTGCATATCAACATATTTATAGACATTTACAATATCTGTGTATACATAAAAAGGACATTACAATATGTCAACATCAAAGCTATCTCACTTCCCATCCTCAAACAATAACCAAAAATTTAATTTCTTTCAACATTTTAACCAAATTCTATTTTTGTTATATAAAAATTCTGCACATCTTGTTTTCTATAAACACAATAAAATGAAAAACTCTTCTAGCAACACTGTGAATATATGCATTATTTTTACTGAAGAAGTCATAATGCCCATATAATATCATATACATATCAAGGTTCGCTAAGCCATTTTTTCCCATATGGACTTACTTTTTCCTCTAATCATTGCACCATGTGGCATTCCAAGAAAGCATGAAACATCTGTTCTGTATTACAAATTACACATATCCTTTATTCAAATTTTTTGCATTAAATTTCATTTTTTACAGGCAGTTTAACATTAATTACCATTAAAACCATTAGATTCCTGTATATGTTCAGATCTTACTCACCCTTTTATTTTTATAGTCATCTTAATGGTTCTAAATAACTCATTCCACAGATGCATCTTATAATATTTTTCCTTTACTGTGCCATACCATACCCTTTTATTCTTAACTATCTCTATCTCATATAACTCCCATTTTGTAAATTTAAAATAATATTCAGTGCTATCACTCATATTTAATTTGCTTCCTTTTCTACATACTGATAAAACAGCTCCCCATATATAACTCACAATAGTTTTTCACAGAAAGAATCTGTCTAGAAATTGGCATAATCCATTATCCCAAAATAAAGGGAAGAATATAAGAATTGGGTTTATTACAGCATTCCTTCAATTATCTTTTTTTGTATTATTATTATGCAATACTCTTCTTTTTATTTAATTGAAGAATAGCCCCCAGAAAGCAGAAACATAAACATATAACTGTAAAAAATTATTCCAACTTTCTTAGAAACACATAAATCCCTTTAAATAATTTAATAAAATAATAGAATGTATTAAATATACTTTTCCCCAAAAGATGATGCATATTTTTCCATATTACTCTTAAGCTAGCCAAATCTTGTAGTAGAGTTTTCCATTGTTTTATCACAGTATCTGTTTCTGTTAAAGTAAAATAATTTCCACCTACTTTTGTGGTATCTCCAAACCATTTGCTTTTCTCCCTACTAATTTCTAACCCCACCCAGTACACAACACTTCTGAGATTTACTATTACTTCATTTACAGAAATTTTATCTCTGAGCAAAACAGCAGTGTCATCTCTATAATTTAACATAACTGAGAGGTGAACTACCCCCATATACTGTATTCCAGCTGAAATAAGCCTATTCTGTTTATTGGGTAACTCCATTTATTACCAAGCTGAGCAAGATAGCACTCATAGGATAACCTTGCTTAATATCTTTGTTAGCTTTAGCACTATCTTGCTCCCAACCATTTACAAGCGGATTCACCAAAGAACTATCATATACCAAATCTACCACTTTTTCCAGATACTATATAAACATAAATTTCCACATTTTATTATGCATAATACCATCATATGCCTTTCTATCACACACAACTAATTCATTTATTGTTATAGTATTAAATAATTCTTTAATCAAAATTACCATTTTTATGTCTTTGCCTCTGGTATAATATACCACTTCTCTTACCACTTTGCTATATACCATTTTCATGTAAAATACTGATGGTATAATTATAGTCAACATTAACCAATATAATATATCCCAGTTTTGTAAGTCAGTCATATTATTCTTTCTCTACAATAATGCCTCAACATCTAAACAGATATCCTCATTCCATATACTTTCATTAAATCATTTGTCAAGAACAATAAAAAATGTTTTCTTTCTTCCTCATCCATCCATCCATCCATTCACAAGCCCATTTCCCATTTTTGCACATGGGGTTGAGGTGTCATTTCAACAGTGACAATCATCTAAGCCTAGGTTCACACTGACAGGTGGCCAATCCTGCCACGTATGTTATTCCATACCACACACTCATGCACACACATACTCACACCTATGGGCAATATATAAAAGGAATAACTAATACCATCAAATCTGTGAATTGTCTCTATCCACCATAACTAATTGCTCTATTCAGCTTCTCGGAAACATCTCTTTCTGTAATTTGTTTTTCATACTTTTTGAAATACATCACTTTCCACTTTAAACTTTCTGCAGTTCCTTATATATCCTTATAAAACAACATTCTACATCTTTATATTCTCAGCATTTTACTCATCTATGCTTCCTTTCTCATTCAGGACTTCACATATCATATTTTCATCATATTTAGCTATGTCCCCCAAAAATTGATTAACTTTCTTTCTGTATTTCTTTCTTTCTTCCTTTCTTTCTTTCTTTTTCATTTCTTTCTTTCTTTCTTCCTTTCTTTCTTTCTTTCTTTCTTTTTTCCTCTCATTCTTTCTCCTTTCTTTATTCCTTTCTTTCCACTTTCTTTTTTCCTTTCTTTCTATCTCCTTTCTTTCTTTTTCTTTTATTCCTTTCTTTCTCCTTTCTTTCTTCCTTTTTTCTTTCTCTTTCTATGAGTCAAATATGTCTGCCTCTGTAAACCATCCCGTATTGCCTGCCTATTCAACTGAAAGAGTTTTATTTACTTTCTGATTTGTTGTATTATCTCCTCATACACCTTTTGTTTATATTTATGCCATATTTATTCCTTTTCAAAATCCATATATAGTGTTATATATTTCTGTTTATAAATAACCCACCAAAGAGTTCAAGTAAGAAGCAAACCTTTCACTTCAACATGGCCCTTAAACAATGTTTGTCTTTCCATTTGCAGTATCTGGATAGTACTACACCAAAATGCCAATTTTTTAATTCCCTTCCCTTCCTTACTACAATTTGTATTGTTCCCAAACTCCATCCACATTGCTAAATGATTAAAAAAATAAATTCAGTTAGTAATTGACCACTATTCATTTCCCTTTAGCATCTGCTATGTAAAATGTAGTCATTTCAGTTTTTAAAGACCCTCTTTGACATGTGAAACGTCTCTCTTGACCAATATTCAGATATTGTCTAAAGGTACCTGCCAGCTTGCTTCTAAGTATTTCTTTAATTCTGCAAACATATTAATCTTTCTTTCATGTTGGAACTCATATAGTACATTTCAGCATATGACAATCTGCCTATGTTTTAGAAATACTTAGAATTAAATACATAAGCAGTAATGCTTGGTGTCTTTTATTGTAACTTAAGCCAGAAAAAGTCAAAAATGAGAAGTGATGCATAAAAGTGTGCTAAGACATTATTAATGATTTTTATCTGAAATATTGGTCAAGAGAAGTTACCTATGCCCATTCCACAAGTTTCTTTTAGCACACGCATTAAAAATAGAATGAACAGTTATCTGCTTCAGATGCATATAAATCCTGAGCCGTAAGAGAAATTTCTTCTTCTGCAGGTTTACAGTTCCAACAAAAAATCTACTTTGTCCAAAAATGTTTGCATTTATATATTATTTATGTGTGTGTGTGTGTGTGTGTGTGTGTGTGTGTGTGTGTGTGTGTGTGTGTGTGTGTGTGTGTGTGTGTGTGTGTGTGTGTGTAGAAGGATTGTAGGACCACCCCTGTACTACTAATGCCATGCATGAGTCCCCTCAAATTATCTATGCTATGATCTCAGTTATTCTCATTAGGAGTAATGTACAATTATCGATGCGGGATGGGTAAGGCCAATCTCTAACCAAATGGGATAGGTGAATTCAAGCACAAAAAGGAAACTGACTAGGCTTAAAATGGCCCTTAAAGGCAGCAAGCCTAGCAATTACATATGAAGCTATACTATTCCAAAGCAGCACAAACATTTCATTTCCAAGATGAATTTAAGGATTGAATGTCAGACACAGAAAAATCTAAAGTCAGAATTAATTAGTCACAAATATAATACCTATCAAGCTTATAGTCTGTTTTTGTAGATATTCTGACCATGGGATGTTTTCTTTTATCAAAATGTCATTGCAACTTCAATTCAGTGGCAGCTGCTACTGGTGTACAAATTTTCCTTGGTACTTACACAGTTTCTTTACTGTGGATCTCAGAATCCTGTTCTGGTCTGTTGTCTTAAGAGACATGCCAACTCCCTTCTCCTTGAATTAAAGATTCCTTATACTTAACTAACTCTGTTCACCACTGCACAGACTGTGGCTATATATACTAATGCCATTTCTTCAGTTATGTCAGCTTCATTTATCATTTTTTAAGTTGCAGTGTCCAAAGCACCTTCATTGAAAGCAATAACAACAATTTCAGCAGCAAATTCACTATTTCACTGTGAAAACTGTTCTGTAAAATTCCTCCACTCTGGCTTTGACTGCTTCCTGTTTTCTCTCTCCATCACTCAGAAGGGCAAAATGTCAACAACCCTACAAAAAAAAAAAAAAAAACAGATTGGAGTTTCCCCAGTACCCTAGCCAACATTTACCTAGTCATTATGAATATCCATTCACGTCTTCTCAAAAAAGAGGTGAGGTCACATTCATTGAATAGGCTGTATTACATTTTTTCCTTCTGTTTTCCAAAACAACTGCATTAAATTAAACTGCTCAACAAGCTTTACATTTTTATCATCAACACCATGGACATGTTATTTGGGGGGAGGCATAGCAAGCTATACAGTGTGGTACAGTATTCAGAAACATGTATGAATACTACGATTACTAAGTCTTATGACTCAGACATTTGGCAGGCATGCTGCACAGTGAAGATAAAAACACTAACATTTTCATCAGTTCAGGAGATTGCATCAATCTGCGTAGCCTGTTGTGAAGCCACACAAGTGAAATCTAATGTGAAACTTACAAGGAGACACTTGAGGAAATTTATACTTCTGAGTGTCATGCACTATGACTATATGAAAAAGAAAAAAAATACTTAGAACCACTTCTCAACAGTATTGTGTTTCTAATGGTATGAGTCATCCTTTTGTAGAGAAGAATTCTAATTAGAATGTGGAGGAGGTTAGTAAAGTAAGGCTGCAGTGGACAAAGAGCTACTCAAACCTCATAGCCACTAACTGAATATGAAGATGACACAAGAGATGATATTTGAGATCATGCATATTTGCAGGCAGCCATATTAATTGTAAGACTGCCTAAGGTATTTTTCTTTATGGTAAACAAGAATACAATCAAGTGAATGTGCAGTGCAAATTAAGGCACACTGATAAACTTATAATGTCATTTAAAGGCTGTGCATATATCAGACAGTCTGTTAAATTTCCTTGAATAGTACTATACAGACTCATTTTGTAAACTGTCTGAGGACTTTAAAATTTGATCTTTCAAGAACTGTCCACTTTATTTGAGGGGAAATGAAAGCAAATAGCTAATCATGTTTAATTACATAATACAAAATAATTTTCTGTTTTTGTGTGGTCCTGCAGAAAACAGCAGTAAGAAAATGTGAAAAGAGGATTATTAGTTAAATAGGTTGCAATTCTCTTGAAGGCAGAAGCAATGCAGCCAACAGCAATTCAAGGGACAGCTGAAATGACATTGCCATGTTATAGATGAGCTATGTCTCGGTGAGTTCAGATTTTTGAAAATTTTAAGATCAAAGTTGAATGTGAGTTTAGGGAAAAAAGAGGAGAAACAGAGTGCATACTGTCAAGTAGATAACTGAACATTATAAAAAGGCAAGAAATAAGCTAAGACTACAGTTTAATTTCCTCATAAGGTAAATGCTCATTCCTGTTAATATTGTATGAGATTTGATGGCCATTTCACTAGTGAGAGTGTCAAAACTGATGTGGATGTCTAGTATTTAGTCAAAGTGCTTGAATGAAATGATTGCTTTCAACTACATTATCAAGGCTGTTGTGATATGGGCAGTCACTGTCCTGGATTAATGGAAGCCAGAGGAAACAAAGTGCTTGCATTATCTGAAGATAAATACTGATCTCAAAGATGTGAAATCAGTACGATTTGTGTAGAATCCAGACTAGATAGCCAAGGAAAATCTGAGTTTTATGTCCCTCTTATATATGACCCCATCAGCAGAGAGAACAAGATTCAATGTCTGTCAAATATTTAGTGACTAAACAGAAGACAAGAGGCTGGAATGGACCCTGCAGAGTACTGTATTGCATAGGGCAGGACTGAGACACAGTTCTGGTGACATGACTCAATGGAATTTGACTTTTTGATCATTCTGACTGGTAAAATAGCATAGGGGAGATGGCAATGATACATAATTAAACTATATTCTGTGATTTAAGCTCATATCCAACAGTTTTGGCCTGCATATTCTATAATCCTACAGCACAACTAAATCAAATGTCCTAGTACATTTCTAAAAACAGACGTGCACTTAGTATAGCTTAAGTAGTTAACAAACAGTAAATACATAAATTAATACATAATAAATAAATAAATAAATAACTTCTTGTAACCTGCTAACAAATGTAAGGTAAGATATTGAGTCCATACAAGAGATAAGGAGAACTTTGTTATCATCCTGGTTGATGTTTCAACAAGGTATATAAATGCAGTCCTACAATACACTTATATTGCATTAGTTGTTGTGGTGATGTCAGCTTCTTTGTAAGTTTGGCAAGTGTTGGTTTAGTGCTTTGTGCAGTATGAGACCTGTGCTGGTATTGTCTATGTTTATTGCAGGAAGGATGACGGAGAGGACTTGCAGAAATCCTTTTTGATTTTTTTTTTTTTTGGGCCAGCATACATGGCCAGTTACTCAAGGAGAAATTTAGTGAGTGAGGCTGCTTTCAAACTGCCAGCCATCAACACACAAAAAGAAAGTATGATTCATTTTAAATAAATATCTAGCCACCTGATCATGGGAATAGTAATAGGTTCCCTATAAATTGTTACCTCCTCTTTGAAAGAGTGCACAGAATGAAAGCGATGAATATCATAAGGGCATAAAGCAGCATAAGACTTCTATTTTGAAATCTGGCTGGCAGTTTGAATGTAAGCCTATATGAACTTGCATTGTCTGTTTAGCTGCCAAGAATGCTCAAAGTACTCCTAGGTTCTCCAAGGGGAGCCTGTTGTTTTCTGGAAAAATGAAACATCAATCAGATCTTGAAGAGGTTTTGTTTCTGATCTGAGGATTTGAAAACTGTCTTTCTATACAACTTGCATTAGACTTCTGTTTTGAAATCCCAGGAAGAAACAGAGGACTGTGTCATTAAATGTTATTTAGCTGTACTATAATATACAAAGTACAGTGAAAACAAGGACCAGAAGTAAAAGCATAGCAACTAAATCCACATAATATCTAACAGGACAACAGACTGTCTACTAAGAAGGAGCATTGGTCATAAAACCCTATGTTACTTAAAGAACATATATTGACAATTGTGTTTACTTTATCTCTTTTAAAACTGTGGACTGCTTTATGACAGTCCCTGTTTTCTTGCCATTACTTTGTTACAAAAATAGGATGATATAAATAATTGTGGACAGCAATAAGAAACAATCCAGTCTGAAGCATGTATATGTATAGCTGTTCTGAAGTATTGTGCAAATATATACATACAAGTGTAAAAGATCTATACATATTCTAATAACTTCTTATAAATCCTATCAGATGATAAAGAGTTTGAGCGTAACAGCAATCCTTTCAGGATGGAAAAAATTTTTGAATGAGTAGACAATAGGGAATGGTATAGGAGGATGGTGTTTGCAGCACTAAACTGTGTAGGGATCAGAGTGATGAAGATTAATAGGATTAGTGTACTATGCAAGGAACAAAGGGGTGAAGTGTAATAAGATTAGTATACTGTGTATGGAACAGAGTGGTGAAGAGTAAAAGGATTAGTATACTGTGTAAGGAGCAAAGTGGCGAAGACTAATAAGATTAGTATACTGAGTAAGGAACAGAGTGGTGAAGAGTAATAGGGTAGGTCTAGTGTGTAAGGAACAGAGTAGTGAAGAGTAATAGGATTAGTATATTTTGTAGAGAACATAGTGAAAAGTAAAAGGATTAGTTTACTGTGTAAGGAACAGAGTGGTGAAGTGTTATACGATTTGTATACTGTGTAAGGAATAGAATGGTGAAGAGTAAAAGGATTAGTATACTGTGTAAAGAACAGAGTGGTGAAGACGAATAGGATTAGTATTCTGAGTAAGGAACAGAGTGGTGAAGAGTAATAGGATTAGTATACTGTGCAGGGAACATAGTGAAGAGTAATAGGATTAGTATACTGTGCAAGTAACAGATTGGTGAAGTATAATAGGACTGTATACCGTGTAAGGAATAGAGTGGTGAAGAGTAATAGGATTAGTATATTTTGTAAAGAACAGAGTGAAAAGTAAAAGGATTAGTTTACTGTGTAAGGATATTATAGGTATAATAATAGATAGGTATAAGGATGTATTATTTGCAATGGTGATGGACAGGTTGACAGACGAGATCAGACCGGAGTCCCCGTGGACTATGATGTTTGCAGACGACATTGTGATCTGTAGTGAGAGTAGGGAACAGGTGGAGGAGACCTTGGAGAGGTGGAGATATGCTCTAGAGAGAAGAGGAATGAAGGTCAGCAGGACTAAGCCAGAATATATGTGTGTGAATGAGAGGGAGGATAGAGGAATGGTGAGGATGCATAGAGTAGAGGTGGTGAAGGTGAATGAGTTTAAGTACTTGGGATCAACAGTTCAGAGTAATGGTGAGTGTGGAAGAGAGGTGAAGAAGAGAGTACAGGCAGGATGGAGTGGGTGGAGAAGAGTGTCAGGAGTGATTTGTGACAGATGAGTACCATTAAGAGTGAAAGGGAAGGTCTACAAGAGGGTAGTGAGACCAGCTATGTTATATGGGTTGGAGACAGTGGCATTGACAAAATGGCAGGAGTCAGAGCTTGACGTGGCAGAGTTGAAGATGTTAAGATTTGCACTAGGTGTGACGAGGGTGGACAGGATTAGGAATAAGTATATTAGTGGGTCAGCCCAGGTTGAAAGGTTTGGAGACAAAGCCAGAGAGGCAAGATTACATTGGTTTGGACATGTGCTGAGAAGGGATGCAGAGTATATTGGGAAAAAGATGCTAAGGATGAAGCTGCCAGGTAACAGGAAAAGAGGAAGGCCTAAGATAAGGTTTATGGATGTGGTGAGAGAGGACATGCAGGCGGTTAGTGTGACAGAGCAAGATGCAGAGGACAGGAAGAAATGGAAACAGTTGATCTGCTGTGGTGACCCCTAACAGGAGCAGCTGAAAGAAGAAGAAGAAGTTTACTGTGTAAGGAACAGAATGGCAAAGTGTTATACGATTTGTATACTGTGTAAGGAACAGAGTGGTGAAGAGTAATAGGATTAGCATACTGTGTAAGGAACAGACTGGTGAAGAATAATAGGATTAGTATACTGTGTAAGGAACAGAGTAGTATAGGATTAGTATACTGTGTAGGAAACAGAGTGAAGAGGAATAAGATTAGTATACTGTGTAAGGAACAGAGTGATAAAGTGTAATAAGATAAGAATGCTGTGTAAAGAATAGAGTAGTGAAGTGTAACAGGATTAGTATACTGAGCAATAAACAGAGTGGTGAAGTGTAATAGGATTAGAATGTTGTATAAGGAACAGAGGGGTGAAGTGTAAAAGGATTAGTTTACTGTGTAAGAACCAGAGTGGCAAAGAGTAATAGGATTAGTATACTATGCAAGGAACAGAGTCTTGAAGTGTAATAGGATTAGTATACTGTGTAAGGAACAGAGCGATGAAGTATAATAGGATTAGAATACTCTGTAAGTAATAGAGTGGTGAAGTGTAATAGCATTAGTATAGTATGTAAGGAACAGAGTGGTGAAGTGCAATAGGATTGGCATTTTGTATAGGGAATAGAGTGGTGAAGAATAATATGATTAGTATACTGTGTTTGGAACAGAATGGTGAACAGTGATAGGGTTAGTATAGTGTGTAAGGAACAGAGCAGTGAAGAGTAATATGATTAGTATACTGTGTAGGGAACAGAATGGTGAACAGTGATAGGGTTAGTATAGTGTGTAAGGAACAGAGCAGTGAAGAGTAATATGATTAGTATACTGTGTAGGGAACAGAATGGTGAACAGTGATAGGGTTAGTATAGTGTGTAAGGAACAGAGCAGTGAAGAGTAATATGATTAGTATACTGTGTAGGGAACAGAATGGTGAACAATGATAGGGTTAGTATAGTGTGTAAGGAACAGAGCATTGAAGAGTAATATGATTAGTATACTGTGCACGGAACAGATTGGTGAAATATAATAGGATCAGTATGCTGTGTAAGGAATAGAGTGGTGAAGAGTAAGAATATTGTGCTGTGACTGTAATGTAAGTCAGCAATACACTGCTTGTGAAATAACTCAATAAGTGAATAAAATCAACAGCAAATAAAATCTAGGCTGCCAAATAACGAGGATATCTACAATACAGAAGTAGGAGTCCCATAAGGTATGCAGGACCAGGATTATACCTCTCAACTGTACAGCTTTTCGCAGAATGTCCAGATAATTGGCTCATATTTTTGGCCTGTTCCTCTTTCTCACTGGCAAATCACTGGGATGGTCTCAGAATTGTAGTCACTAATTAATGACATACATTTGAATTTCAGACTTCTAATCCTTCCGAAAATGTATATTAAAACAAAGCCTGTTACTCTAGCAACTCTCTAAGTTTATAAGAGCAATATTCAAAATATGTCCCTATTTGTACCCCCATGTTGTCAAGCTTTGTCCAGAGTTTGTGCATTAATAGATTGAGAGGTATGACCAGGATAAAGGTAGCCTGCACTGGAGTAATGAACTATTATCTAAAAATGTACCAGTGTGGTGAATATACTCAAACAGATGTACTATGTTTATAATAAAGATCATTGCTACAGGAATTATAATATGGATGGGAAGATGACTAAGCAGTATATTCTGGGCTCTACTAAATGATAACAAACTTTGTATAATAACAGCTGCAAAACCTATTCTGCTACTAAACTGGGTATTCATTTTGTGTGGAAGCCAAGGTAGTAGCATCCTATATACATATAGGTAGACAGACAGATAGACAGATATACTCTTGGAAGGCACATTAGGATAAGTTAGTAGCTGTGAGACTGGTTGAATGTGTTCTCACTACTTTGGTGAAAGACTTGGCATCATAAAAAAACATTCCTTGTTCTGTGGTGTAGTGATTGAGTCTTGAATGCAACCAATGACAGAGGTTTATTAATGAATTGGGCATCAGAGCAAATGGGCAAGAGTTTGGGTAAAAGAAGGTTACAATAGCTCTCCCATTCCAGGGCAAGGGACTGGAGTGTTATCTCAGCTGGGGGCTCACCCTGGAGGAGGGCAGAAAATAATTCTCTGGATGCACACAGGCTACCTCCTATTTTATTGGCCATGATCATGCCGGCATCATGGGCAGAAATGTCTGAGACACACTGCTTTCTGCATCTAGTTAGTTCCTTCCATCTTTTGCACACATGGCAGTCTTATAGGAAGTGGACCACAAGTCTATCCCTAACAGAGGGTCCATTTGCAGGGGCACAGCAGGATTCAGTCAGACCCCCTAACTGCGCAATTAAGGGGAGAGGAGGCCAGCAGTTTTGGGGTAATGGATTGTAAGCTTGCATTGTCCCTAAAGAAGAAAGACCCACTTGCATGGTCATGAGGTCACTGCAGGATTTATCATGATCTTTGCCCCAGATATTAAGAGCATGACTGAAAGAGGAATGAATGGGCTAATAGGAGAATGGGTTTATATCAGCACCAATGTGTAGCATGGACTAAAAAAAAAAACACATTACAGTAATCAAGTCATCTGAATATGGTCTGTTTTGTAACTGAATGACCCTGTATTCCTTTAATATAAAATATAAGAACCTATTTAGACTTCTCAGAAGTTTTGTTCTCTCAATATAACATCTAAATCTGAACTTCCTTATAATGTAACAGTCTCTCATCTCTGTTTTGTTATTTGTGGAAGAAAGAGGCAAATGGATAGACTAGTTAAGAGAAACTTAAAAAAAAAGCTTAAAAACAGCTTTGGTATAAAAGAAAGACTTTATCTTAAGGATATTCCATCTCTGAGGAAAATTGTATAACACAGTTTAGAAATCTGTAGTTTGGAAATTATTCTAGCTAACATGACAGCTAATAAAATGGTTTACCAGTAAAAGTGTTGGAGTTCTGCAATATAAATTATGTTTAAATGCAAGCAGGTAAGGTAGAAGAAAGGTCAACATCAAAGAATTTTTTCCGACACTATATGTCAGAAGATAGTAGAATATGCAAGAAAACAAACATAAATAACACATAAACAAACTTTCAATGGAGACTAAACCAGTCCTGCATCAAAGAACAGGAAATGGGATGACATTCAAGATTCTTGCACCATTAAAAAAAACATATACACACACACACACACACACACACTCACACACACACACATACACACACACACACACACACACACACACACACACACACACACACACACACACACACACACACACACACACCCAAGCACATACCCACGCACACACACACACACACACACACACACACGCACACACACACACGCGTGCATATATATGTATGTATGTATGTATGTATGTATATATATATATATATATATATATATATATATATATATATATATATACATACACATATATATATATAGAGAGAGAGAGAAACAGAGACAAGGGCTGGGACAGGGAAAGATATATCAATATGGGTTCCCTGCCAAGGACTGAGTATGTGATTATTCGACAGCTGTTTAGTCAACTGTTTATGATTGACTAAGCTGCTGGTCATCAGGTTCTGAGATTGCACATTTCCTAGTGTTAGGTAATACCCCAAGTTTGTACAATCTTGGAATTAGTATCTATAATTAGCAGGGTGTGTGAGAAGTGCAGTCTCCCACATGGGGATGCAGGGGGGCTTGCTCCAGCAAAAAACAATGTTTTTATTTGTTTTTTCATTTTAAATTTTGCATACACCAAGGATGTTTCTCAGCACGTGTAGTTGCATGCCAATGTCTGTGTTTTCGACTTTTTTGTGTCAGAATTTTTCATTTTTATGTTGGGTGTATTTGATCTGTAATACTACACCTATAGCTGCATCTATATATATATATATATATATATATATATATATATATATATATATATATATATATATATATATATATATATATATATATATATATATATATATATATATATATATATATATGGGTCTATGTCAGTAGAACGAAAGGACACTTTACCAAAATTTAAATGATCAAGACAAATCTACCCAAAACCCCCTTTAATGAAATTTCAAACCATCGTAAGTCAAAACACCGAAGAATCTACATCAGATATTAAACACATTTCATGATACCCTATACAGTTTAAATTTAAACTCAAAAACTTTTCTTTGTTGATGTTGATGTTTTTGCATCATTAAAACTCAGCAGTATTACATTAGACAACAGTACCCTGTTGTTGCAGAAAGGTTTGTCATTTGTGTCTGCTCATTCTATTGATATTATCAAAGTGCTAATAGAATTTAAGCTTTTTTAAAGAAATTTAATTTTTAGTACATTATGCATAACGTACTGACATCTAGATCTCTGAATGAAAAAATAAAAAAATGTGGTACTCACAATCCACCTTTGATTGGCACTCTTCAAGCTTTTTAGAATATATGTGAACACAATGTGAGAGTCTAGCTGAATTGAAATTTACAATCTGACAATATTTCAACTGATGAAAGAGCTGTTTTAAATTGTTATATGAAAAATAAGGATGTCAGGGTCATGAAAGTGGACAAGAGTGGCCTGCTGGTGATAATGAATACCTCTGATTACACTGTTGCCATAAATAATCTACTAAATGATGAGTCCTGTTATAAGGTTGCTTCCTGTGCTTTCATCCGTAGCAGCATTTATACACTAGACAACACATTATATGATTTATTTTGTCAAGGTGTGTTGGACTATCAGACTTATTGCCTTTTGCATGTGGAATTTCCAAAAATGTCTGGGCTCCTCAGAATTCTTAAGGTTCACAAAAAACAAACAACTCTACCTTTTAGACCAATTGTGTCTGCTGCATCTTCAAAGACTGAGCCTAATTCTATCTGGCTGGATAAGACCTTGAACCTTGTGGTGCAAGCTTCTCAGTTTTATCTCCATGATTCACAGCATTTGTTAGAGTTATTAGGGAATTTAAGAGTTTCTAAGATTCCCTTTTATTTTGCTTCACTTGATGTAGGTTCCTTGTATACTTCCATCAGTCAGGAGATTGGCATTGATTATTTGAGAGAATATTTGGACAGCTTTACTACTTTCACTAGCCAAGAAGTTAATACCTTGTGGAATTAATGCTGGATAATTTTTTTAGTTTTGATGGGAGATTATTCAAGCGAACCTCTTGTGTTGCCATGGGTGTTAGGGTGGACCCTGTGTTTGTTAACTTGTTCATGGTGATATGAGAACAAAAATGTGTTGTTCATCACCTTAATTCAGACAAGATCTTGTTCTGTAGATGTTACATTAATGACCTTTTTATTTTGTGGGGGAGGGCAGCAATGAAGAGTTTACCTCCTTTGTAAATGACTTGAATGAAAGTACTAACTTTCTGAAGCTTACCACTGACAGCTTTGGCAGCTGTATTAACTTTTTGGATATTCACTTAACTTTTGATTATGCTAACAAGGTATTTGTTAGCCAAATTTCTAGGAGGTCCACATTCATCAATCAGTATTTGCTCAGAGACAGCTTGCATCCTATACATATGAAATGTGATGTCAAAGGACAACTCATATTTTTGAGCAGGCCGACCTCTGTACAGAGGTTTTATCTGAGGGAATTACCCAAGTCACACAGTTTTTATTGATAGAAGTTATGGCGTGCATTTGCTCAAACAAATAGAGGAAGAGGTCCTTTTATTAAGGAATACAAAAGCTTGTCCCATTTTGAGAAAATTGTTTTCATCTGAAGTTACTGGTCCTACTCCTCTAGAAGTGAATGTTGAGAGCAGTAGCAATTTTGTCTCAGCTTTTCCTTCATCAATTTGTAATGACAAATGGGTTATTAAGGACTGCATTCTTGACAATTGGAAGGTGTTTATAGGCAAGGTAGATTTGGTCAACATTATTGGGACTAAGCCTGTTTCACCTTTAAGAAATCCAAATGCCTTAAGTCCATTTTGGAAAGAAGTGCAGTCATCTCTACAATGAAGAAAACTAGTTTAACATACAGCACTTACAGTTGTGGCCATTGTAAACAGTGTAGATGTATTGTTAATTCATCTTCCTTACCGTTCAAATCGTGTGGCTATTTATTTTTGGCCAAATATTTGACTGTCACTCCAACTGTGTTGTGTACACTGCTAACTGTAATTCACACCAAAGTTTTTATATAGGCAAAACTATTACAGCACTCAACAGAAGAATTTATGAGCATTGTTTGGCCATTAAAAAGAAGGACTTTTCAAATGTTTTGGCCAAGCATGCTGTGTCTTGTACAAACTTTAAAAAGTTTACTTTTGCAGTACTGGATTCAGTTAATGGCACTAAGTTCATTTGTGACTTTAAACCATGCTTGAATGCAAAGAAACAGCCTGGCAGATTAGACTAAATGCTGATCAGAAGCCTGGCCTTAATGAATCTATTACTATTAAATGCTTTTTCCGCAGAGCAAGTAAACCTGAATATTCAATTAACATTTAAATTCAAATTTTTATTTTTTATTCATAGATAGGTTCATAGATTAGTACTAGGCTAACTGCCCTTGTGGGCCATTTTCAGCCTAGCCAGTTACCCCATGTGAGAATCAAACCTATGTTTGTAAGGTAAACACCTTAACCATTATGCCAACCTCCCATCTCCCACCACATTTTTTATTTTATGTTTATTATTTGATAATCTGAATACATAATAAATTGATTAGCCATTGGTCCTAGTGCTAACTCTTTTATTTTACAAAATATTTTTTTCAAGGGATTATTTCACAGAACGGTTGTGCATACTTGGCACTTTCCCAGAAGGTGTAAAGAAATCAGTGCATATGACTTATTTATATGTAATCAAAGATGTAATGGTGGTTTTAAAGGCTTACAAAGCAGCATTCATTCTAATATACCAAACATGGCCTAGTGAACTCCCTTCCAGTGCTAGCACTGCCAGAATTATCTGTGTAGGACCAAAATAAAGATAAGAAAGGGAAGCATAGCCCTCCAAACAGCTGATCTTATACACTACATAGTCTTACCAGAACCTAAACCTAAAACCTCCAACTTGTTCCCAACCTGACTCTTCTGTCTATAACCCTACAGCTCCAGTCTGCCCCTTCTAACCCTAAGTCTCTGACCAATACCTAAACCTACAACTCCAACCCTACAAACTTAAATTTTCTAATGACTCCCTAACCCTAAAACTTCTTTCCCACTCCTTAAACCTAAAACTCTAAGTCTAAATTCGCTAGTCACGCCCTAACCCTTAAAACTCCCTTTTGACTCCTTAAACCTAACCCCTCCTCCCGCTCACTCCCCACAGTTCTTGCTCTAATTCATATTCGACTTGGAACATGAGCAGCACTCCTGCTTGACCAAACTCATATTTGAGTCCAAGCAGGAGCAGCAGCCTACTCGAGTTTTAAGACACTGAAGTACCAGCTTTCAAATGTTTCGGACTTGAGTGCTTGTAGTAGAACCTAGGTTGTTAGTTAGATAATTAGTTGCATTATTTTAAGTGTCTGGTTGGCCAAAAAAAGCCGCTTTTTAGCACAGGCCCAGAGACAAAAGCTATATGAAAATTTGAAAAATAATGCCACATGAGGCAAGAAAAGTATAATACGATATGTAAAAAGTATAATATGATATGAATAACAAGCAGATTCAATATGATGAACATGTAGATAAAAGTTATAAGTATATTAGAGGGTCAGCCCAGGTTGGAAGGTTTGGAGACAAAGCCAGAGAGGCAAGATTACGTTGGTTTGGACATGTGCTGAAGAGGGATGCAGAGTTTATTGGGAAAAAGATGCTAAGGATGAAGCTGCCAGGTAACAGGAAAAGAGGAAGGCCTAAGATAAGATTTATGGATGTGGTGAGAGAGGACATGCAGGTGGTTGGTGTAACAGAGCAAGATGCAGAGGACAGGAAGAAATGGAAACAGTTGATCTGCTGTGGCAACTCCTACCGGGAGCAGCCGAAAGAAGAAGAAGAAGTGTACAACAGTGGTTAGTCCAACATTTTGAATTTGCCAAATTTTAAGCATAACTATTTTTTTTCCTAAGGAAAATAACAGACCTCCCCAGTTTGGGAAGGCCCTCTATCTATAATGTCAAGTTTCAAAACACCTTTAGGTAACACTATTTTCCTGTAATCCCCTCCCTATTTAGAATTATTATTTGCATATAAGACAGGTAATGGTGTGAAAGAAAGGGATCCTTTTTACAAAAGGTAGAATTATAATAATGGTGAAGCATAACTGTGAGAAAAA
Organism: Protopterus annectens; assembly: GCF_019279795.1. Lineage (NCBI taxonomy): Eukaryota > Metazoa > Chordata > Ceratodontiformes > Protopteridae > Protopterus > Protopterus annectens. The sequence goes on along the minus strand of NC_056736.1, from coordinate 263,956,857 downwards.
GGGAGGATGACAGTGGATCTGTTTTTAAACCTGTCCTGTAGTCTTACAGATGGCAATATATGAAGAAGTATGAATTAAGGTGAATATGGGAAACTTAGTGACAAAATCTTGGTGCAGAAAGAAAGTGTTAAAAATAAGATGGGTTATGACATACGACTAGCTAAGGCAAATTATTTTGCATTATAGAAACAAAATTCTTGTTGGTGATCAAAGTTTCTGCTCGGTAACTCTTCCAACTTTCCACAACATTATTTTTCCCTAATATTTATACTCATTTCTTCACCTTTTTATTTCTTGTTTTCATTATATCCCAGAAACTCCCATGTTTTTTCATCAATAACCTCCACTACCTCATTCTACAGAGACTCATTTACTTTTAGTACACAAATTAAATTCAAAGATGACGTATATAACTGGATTAATAAGCCATTAACCCCCATTCTTCCTTTTCTGTGTAAAACATCCCCTTTATCTAGATTCTGTCTTTATCTCTACATTATTAAGAAAATTACCTGCAACAATTGTCTTTCTTTCTTACTAGGGAATGTAAACACACAGCCCATGTAACTCAATTTTCCTACCATGGCAGAATTAATTGGACACACATGTTTTCTTAAATGACAACTTGGATGTCTTCCATGAACCATCTATATATTTAATTTCTGCCAAAATACACCCTTGTTGTTTTTCAATTACTTTTCTTCTGCCATCCTAATACTGACACCTCAGAAACAGAGAAATATATCCCGCTTTTACATCTTCCAGGTCTATATTTTCCCTATACAAAATTAACCTGCTTTTCCTAATAACCTTCTACTCCATTCAATAGTAACCCTGCCTTTCCCATTAACTTTCCATGTTCTCTTTTATTTCATGTTTCCAAATTGTGTTTTTTGCCAACAACACTACATTATCTGCAAGAGAAAACATTACTGAAATGTCCACATTCTTTCCCACATTCATTCCCACTGAACATTTTGCCATGCTAAATTTCTTCTGTACTTGCCAGGATATTCATCACCTTAGTAAATAACACATCATTCATCTGGCATACCTGACTTATTCCCCCCCAACTTCAATCCTTTCACTTAATCTCCTGTTTAATAGTATTCATACTTGATTTCTTGTAAAAGCAGTACACAGTAATTGTAATATTCCCCCCATTAATTCCATATAATTGTACTACCTTCCATAATTGTCTATGCCCTACACTGCCCAAATCCCCTTAATTCCATATGACTGTTCCACCTTTCATAATTGTCTATTCCTTACACTATCAAAATCCCCTTAATTCCATATGACTGTTCTACCTTTCATAATTGTCTATTCCCTACACTATCAAAATCCCCTTAATTCCATATGACTGTTCTACCTTCCATAATTGTTTATGCCCGATACTATCAAATCCCATTAATTCCATATGACTGTTCTACCTTCCATAATTGTCTATGCCCTACACTATCAAATCCCATTAATTCCATATGACTGTTCTACCTTCCATAATTGTCTATGCCCTATACTATCAAATCCCCTTAATTACATATGACTGTTCTACCTTCCATAATTGCCTATGCCATAATTTAGCAAAAGCCTTTGACTCATCTTCTAGAACTACTTAAACAACTTTCTGTCTATTTTTCATATTATCTACTACTCATTTAATCACATCTCTTGACTTTGTCTTCTCTTCATCATATACAGTCCTTCAGTAATGACTTATTTTAAGATTTCTGCAATCATTCTTTGTATATCTTTTATTATTATTTTTTTATAATCTGCATTAAGTGCTATTATATGCCTATTACTGATATCCCTTTAACCTGATTTTTTCCAAATAAATTTTATTACTCCTTCACAAACTATTTAGTGCTTCCTTTCCAAACTGCTTCATATCCCAGTCAGTTTTTTCAGAACCTTCTTTTTCATTCATACCCCTAAAGATCATTGCTACCAAATCCATAGTTTATGAAGTATGTACTTCTCATTTTCTTTTTCAAATCTTATTATTCTTATTAATCATTTCATATTCCTTAACGTCAAATCATCGCCATTTAAATAATATAGATTTTTTTATATTTATATAATTCCATCTTTACCATTTTTTCTTCTTCTTGAGCCAACACACTATTATCTAGCCTCATCTAATTAATTTTCCATTTTCCTTAAAATTTCGCTATATCTCTTCTTTTGCTACCTTCTTTCCTTTTTCTCAACTTGCACATATACTACTCTTACACAATTGATGCCATTCTGACCCTGAACTGTAAAAATTTCTTATTGTCAAATAATCAATCCATAACTGTTATACTTTAATTTGAAATAATCTCAAATTCAGAACATCTCCTGTCATTTTTTATTGATTTCATTCTTTCACAAAACATTTATTTTTTCTACCTCCAGACAGATTTCTATGTGGTCTGAAAATCCACTAACTAAAACTCCTTAATGACTATCTTCTAATACTTTAGATAAAATACAATAACCTATTTCAGTTTTCAGCTTTGCTCTATCAAAAGCAAAATGATTTTCTTTATCGTTATACACTTGTCCTGCTTTTAACACTAAAGATCCGGTAATTAACATATGTGGTATTATTTTTATCAAATAACTCTTCCCTCTCTTTTATCACAGCATTTAAAAATAACAGATTACACTATGTTTCCAATCCTTTATTTTTAAATCCAATACTGTGACTCTTCCTGGTACAATTACTATAAACTTTAATACCCTTATCTCATCTGTTTACTAACCCAGCTACTCCTCAGCATTACTTTACTCCAGAACTCCATACAATCCTATTTTCCCACAACATTTCCATATATATTCTATCATTATGTTCAATATAGTGAGCACCTAACAGAATAATCAAATGTTGGCAATGCTTTTTACACTATTCCAAAACAAATAACTTCCTAATATTAGTTCCAAAACATATTACCATTAACTGACAGAATCCTGCAATTTCTCATTTCTTTTTTCTTTTCAATTTACATGAAATTGTTTTATTTTTCTCTTCTTCACATTCACCTTCTCTCCAAGAGTTCATTTTATATTGTTTAATTTCATCTTCTTCAGTTTCCCCTTCTGATTTTCATTCCCTATCCAGCAAACTAAATCTATTTTCAGTAATAACCATTCTCTTCCTGTATTATTTTCTGCACATCCCCCGCCCCTTGCTTCACTACCTTTCCTTCTTCATCAGTAACACTTTTTGCTACCCTATAATGTTCACATTCAGCTAATGCCTTGTAATTCCTTTCATTAATTTCTTATTTTCTCAGTTAGCTCATTACTTTCCACATTTAAATTAACCTGTTCATCATCTTTCTCACAATTAAACCAAATACAACCATTTTGTTTTAATTTGCCTACATTATCTTTTACAATTTTGCAAATATTTCCCCTTTCCCCACATCAATGGTATCTCCTTTTGTGACATTCATTATTTAAATGAACACTTTTCTGACAAAAATAGCATGCATTTGTTTATGAAGCTGGAAATTGATGGTGTAATGATGAATGTTGTTAGTGCATATGCTCCACAAGTTGGGTGTGCGATGGATGAGAAAGAAAAATTTTGGAGTGAGTTGGATGAAGTGGTGATGACTGCACCCAAAGGTGAGAGAGTGGTGATTGGAGAAGATTTCAACGGGCATGTTGGTGAAGGGAACAGAGGGGATGAGGAAGTGATGTGTAGGTATGGTGTAAAGCAAAGGAATGCAAAAAGTCAGATGGTAGTGGATTTTGCAAAAAGGATGGACATGGCTGTGGTGAATACGTATTTTAAAAAGAGAGAGGAGCATAGGGTGACATACAAGAGTGGAGGAAGATGCACACAGGTGGATTATATCTTATGTAGAAGGGCCAGTCTGAAGGAGATTGAAGACTGTAAAGTGGTGGCAGGGGAAAGTGTAGTTAGGCAGCATAGGATGGTGGTTTGCAGGATGACATTGATGATCAAGAAGAGGAGGAGGAGTGTGAGGACAGCACCAAGGATCAAATGGTGGAAACTGAAAAAGGGTATTTGTGAGGTAGAGTTCAGGGAAGAGTTAAGACAGGCACTGGGTAGCAGTGAAGAGTTACCAAATAGCTGGGTACCTACAACAGAGCTAGTAAGGGAGATGGCTAGAAAGGTGTTTGGTGTGACATCTGGAAAGAGGAAGGAGGATGAAGAGACCTGGTGGTGGAACGAGGAAGTACAGGAGAGTATACAGAGAAAGAGGTTGGCGAAGAAGAAGTGGAATTGTCAGAGAGATGAAGAAAGTAGACAGGAGTATAAGGAGATGAGGTGCATGGCAAAGAGAGAGGTGGCGAAGGCTAAGGATAAGGCGTATGAAGAGTTATATGAAAAGTTGGACACTAAGGAGGGAGAAAAGGACATGTACCGATTGGCTAGACAGAGGGATTGAGCTAGTAAAGATGTGCAGCAGGTAAGGGTGATAAAGGATAATGAGGGAAAAGTACTCACAAGTGAGGAGTGTGGGTCGAGCAGATGGAAATAGTACTTTGAGGGGCTGATGAATGAAGAGAATGAGAGGAGAGAAGATTGAATGATGTGCGGATAGTGAATCATGTAGTGCAGTGGAGTAGCAAGGAGGAAGTAAGGATAGCTATGAAGACAATGAAGAATGGAAAGGCTGTTGGCCCAGATGACGTACCTGTGGAAGCATGGAGGTGTTTAGTTGAAATGGCAGTGGAGTTTTTAACTAGATTGTTTAATGAAATCTTAGAAAGTGAGAGGATGCCTGAGGAATGGAGAAAAAGTGTTTTGGTACCGCTTTTTAAGAATAAGGGTGATGTGCAGAGCTGTAGTAACTACAGAGGGATTAAATTGATCAGTCACAGCATGAAGTTATGGGAAAGAGTAGTGGAAGCTAGGTTAAGAATGAAGGTGATGATTAGTGATTAGCAGTATGGTTTCATGCCAGGAAAGAGCACTACAGATGTGATGTTTGCTCTGAGAGTGTTGATGGAGAAATACAGAGAAGGTCAGAAGGAGTTGCATTGTGTCTTTGTGGACTTAGAGAAAGCATATGACAGGGTGCCTAGAGAGGAGTTGTGGTATTGTGAAAGAGTGGTACAGCATATGTACGAGGATAGTGTGACAGAGGTGAGGTCTGCAGTGGGAGTGATGGATGCATTTAAGGTGGAGGTGGGATTACATCAAGGGCCAGCTCTGAGCCCATTCTTATTTGCAATGGTGATGGACAGGTTGACAGATGAGAAAAGTTAGGAGTCCCCTTAGACTATGATGTTTGTAGATGACATTGTGACCTGTAGTGAGACTAGGGAACAGGTGGAGGAGACCCTGGAGAGGTGGAGATATGCTCTAGAGAGAAGAGGAATGAAGGTCAGCAGGACTAAGACAGAATATATATGTGTGAATGAGAGGGAGGATAGAGGAATGGTGAGGATGCGGGGTGTAGAGGTGGCAAAGGTGGAAGAGTTTAAATACTTGGTATCAACAGTTCAGAGTAATGGTGAGTGTGGAAGAGAGGTGAAGAAGAGAATACTGGCAGGATGGAGTGGGTGGAGAAGAGTGTCAGGAGTGATTTCTGACAGACGAGTACCAGTAAGAGTGAAAGGGAAGGTCTACAAGAGGATAGTGAGACCAGCTATGTTATATGGGTTGGAGACAGTGGCATTGACAAAAATGCAGGAGTCAGAGCTGGACATGGCAGAGTTAAAGATGTTAAGATTTGCACTGGGTGTGATGAGGGTGAACAGGATTAGGAATAAGTATATTAGAGGGTCAGCCCAGTTTGGAAGGTTTGGAGACAAAGCCAGAGAGGCAAAATTACGTTGGTTTGGACATTTGCTGAGGAGGGATCCAGAGTATATTGGAAAAAAGATGCTAAGGATCAAGCAGCCAGGTAACAGGAAAATAGGGAGGCCTAAGATAAGGTTTATGGATGTGGTAAGAGAGGACATGCAGGTGGTTGTTATGACAGAGCAAGATGCAGACGACAGGAAGAAATGGAAACAGCTGATCCGCTGTGGTGACCCCTAACGGGAGCAGCTGAAAGAAGAAGAATAAGATTTGGACACCCATCCCCCACAGCCTGCTATAGACAAAATACAAAATTTTCAGTTTTAAAACATCAGTTCCCCATCCCTCATTCCATTTTTTTCTTTTTTTTTTTTTTACCGATTTTATACATCTCCTCCATATAGCACCTTATAGCACTTTCAGTTACATTGTCAAACCTGAAGTGAATGCTAAACTTTTTAACAATTTGTAATCTTCATCCTGTAGTAAAACATCATTCCAGGGATGCTGTTTCTTCTTTTGTACATAAGCAGTAACACATTTTAGCAATAAAATAGGGCTTTCAAATGTAACATTACAGGAGTCTGTTGTTCTATGTGCAACAAAGATCTAACATCCATTACTTTAAAGCACTGGAATAATATTTGTATCCCACAGAAAATATAAATCAATCCCATAGACTTTCTTACTTGTAGTTCTTACTACAGCTTATTCCTTTCTTTTTTTTTTCTTTTCTGTAATCCCTATAACTGCAAACCAAAAACAGGAACAACTGGAGAGAAAATCCACAACACTACAAACAAATAAGCTCCAGTGAAAGCAGTGAGTCCTAATGAAGGCAATTTCAAACTAACGAAGCACGGGAGCCCAAATTGGTATTCCAAAAGTTTATTCAAAGAAAACAGATAATAGATTGAGTGCGTTCGTATCCCTAAAAACAAGAAACTTCATCAGAATCTAATTGCATCATTTCCTGATGGGTTTAAATATTCCATCCTTCACACACATTGGATCAAGTGAAGATGCCTCATGAATAAAACATATACTTTGTAAAAATATATAAAAAAATACAATATTATAATTCTTCATACTTATTGTTCCTTAAGCTATGTTGCAAATGTTAAAAAACTTTATATACAACCATTTCCCATATTTTTGTGTATAAAAAAGCAACATTTATGTATATAAAAAAGCAACTTTTGTATGTAAAAACATATCTTTTCTGATATTGCCATGATATTCCATACGTAGTGTAAACCATATTAACACCTGCATCACAGGGTGTTTGCTCTTAATTTTAGAGCAGGGACCAGGGAAATATGGTCATTAAGACCCAGGTAGGTACATACATCTAACCACAACTGCCATACTAATTCTCTAAACTCTAGTTTTGTTTCCCAATCCCCCCCTTTCCTGATGTTTTATCTTTTCTATGATCCAAAACTTGAAATCTGCTTTTTCACATTTTAACATATGTTGGTATAGGGCATTTGTATCCCTTCTCCTTGTAATGTCATACATTTGTTCATAGATTCTTTGTTTTAGGGTCCACTCCATTTTCCCCACATTGTATGCCCAACATGCCATGCAAAATCCTAAATATGCCACCCCACTTGTACAATTATGTTTATCAACTGTATGAAGTCTTGTTGTAATTGTCAGAATCCATAGGTCACTCCTATGTGCTACAAATGGGCATTGTGGGCATCTGCCACACTTAAACATCACCCCATGCTTCTGATCTACTTTGATTATCCAGGTTTGACTTTTCTCCAATATTTCCTTCAAATTTAGACTCCTCCTATAACTAAATTTTATGGGCTTCTGGAAAACCTTACAACTGTTCAGCATGATGTTAAACATTCACCAATACTTATTAATCTTTTGTACTGAACCTGTATCTCTATTGTATGTCAACAGTAAATATGTCGTATGTTCTGTTTTTTTCTTTATCCTTCCTCATAGTGGATTCACCACCCCTTGCTATGTTTGATGTATTTCCATCTGTAGATTCTTTTTTTAACTACAAATTGTTTATTGTATAGTCTACAGAAGCTTATACCTGTTAGATAATAATGTATCTACTAGTCGCATGTTTCCTCTAATCTTGGAACACATCAACATTGCTTTATCATAGTCCCAATACTGACGGCCTGACTAAAGTCACAGATATGAATATTGTAGACAACAATTTGAGAAGCATACACTAAGTCTGATATGATACAAATACATGCTATCCCTATATCTTCTCAATTTTTTAAAATTTTTGAAATACATTTGAATGAATTCCATAGTATTTATACATAACATATTAAATAACTATGCACACTATTTACATTAGCCTGACACTATAACCGATCTTAATGTATACAGTTACTTTATAAGTATGTCCAATCCATTATCAGTGTCTGATCAATTATTGTATAGTGTCAATCGATGATAAGACTTTTCCCCAAGGGTTGTTGATAAATGGCTTTGTATAAATTCTTAGTTGTTTAATTTTAATTTCCAATAATGCTGTGGTCTTCAGTAGGCTATAGAAGTCTTCCAAAGTTGGTATTGTGTTTGTATTCCATCTTCTTGTTATACACTTCCTTGAAATTGCAAATATAGTCCATACTAGATACATGTTTGACCTATTCAAATGAGGACATTTGTTCACATTTAATAATACAAGAGCTTTAGTTAATTAAATAAAGCTTGTAGAAAGTTATTAATACCATTCCAAAATGGCTTAATTTTAACACAGTCAAAGAAAATGTAGTGCCAATCTGCACTGTCTACTTGCTCACATCTCCAACATATTCCTTTTATGAAAGAACTAATTTTACTGATTCTGTCTGGGTTTAAGAATGCTCTGTGCAAGTATTTCCAATTAAAAACTTTCCAGTATTGTATAAAGGATGTATATTTTATTGATAATAACATATTTGTTTTAATATCTTCAGTTAACTGTACTGTGTCTTTTTGTTATATATTTCCAATATGAGGTTTTGGGTGTTGTTTTATAGTTTATCAATATTTTGAAAAATTTTGAAATACTGTTTCCCATGTCTAAGTCATTATATATGATTTCATATATGTATTTCATAAATTTAGGTATTTCTTTAAATGACGAATTGTTAATTATTCTACTTAAATCTTGCGAATATGACAGAATACTCTGCAAAGTTAGCCAGTCCTGTTGTGGAATTTGGTATGTTGTTTTTATTACTTGCATATCTAAATCTTTTAGTTCTTTGATACATTGGAGCCAACAAACAAATCCTTTCTGTTCCCAGGAATTCATAATTTATCTATATATTTTGTATGGAAAGTTCTTTGTGGCTATAAATGGTGTTAAAAGATCAAACCAGATTTTTAAATCTATATTTGCATTATTAATTTTCCAAAATGATGCAATGTAATAATTAATCATACGAGTTTAGTGGGTTTAGTTATGTTATATTGCATACTAATACATAATATGTGCCATGGAAAATTGTTTTTATGTGTTATTTGAAATTTTTTTTGTAAATCAAGTTCATTTACTGATATTACAGTTAGTAATTCTTTCCAATTTGCAAAGTAATTTGGACTTATCCAATCTGAGATTGTTTTAGATATTGATGCTGTTATATGTTTTTCTGTATCAGGAACGGTTAATCCTCTCTGTTTCCATATTCTGATATGATGTATTAAAGCTATTCTGTTTCTTTTGGGAAACCATAAAAAATTTATTAGGCATGAATTTATTTCTTTAAGTATATTCCTTTTTGGTAACAGTTGTACTGCCAAGTCTATATATAGGATATTGGGCAGTAAAACCATTGTTATTAACTGTAGGTCTCTCTTCAAATGTTAATATTATTTTGTTCCATTTTTCCACAGAGATTTTAATTGTATTGATGATATTATTTAGTTTTTTTAGACTAATTCATTATTATCCTTGCATAACTCAATTCTTAGATATTTTAAGGTAGATTCTTGTTTCCCTATTATGTGATCTCACTTAGTCTGCAGTTCTTTTTGTTTATTTAAAAATAAAAATTTTGATTTTGATTTATTGAAATGGAGTCTTGAAGTCATGTGAAATTTGTCAATTAATATATCTAATTCTTCTAATGTCTCTTTTGTATTAGATAATGTTAGTAATATGGCATCAGCAAACAGCATTACTTTAGAATTGTATTGCTCATAAACATATATTCCTTTGATTTTTATATTGTTATGAATTGAATCTGCCAATATTTCAATAGCCAGAGCAAACAGAATCTGTGACATAGGACATCCTTGTTTAGTGTCTTTTGTTATATGTATAGATTCAGAAGTAAAAGGACCTAACTTGACATACGCTAAATTACTTTAGGAGATGAACAAAGGATGCAGGAAATTCAAATAGGATTGGGATTTTGAACATCTGTAGAGTCTTGTCTATAAATTAGGGTACAAATTTTGAACCCCACCCATCTATGACCTCTTTTTTGGTGCTTTCCACTAGATCATCTGGGTAACCCTGTTTCAAAAATAACTTACCCACATATTCAAGTTCATCCCTTAAATGTTCTTGATTAGATGTCATTCTAACTCTTCTAATCATTTGACCCCAACAATGTTTTTCTTCTGTCTTATGGGGTGATTACTTTCATAATGAAGGTATGAATTCGAAAAATATTCTTTTCTATACACTGATGATACATATTTCATGTTCTCAACATATTTTCTAATATTCATATCTAAATAATAGACATCATCCTTGTTATACTTGTACATAAATCTTAAAAAAATCTGTCGTATTGTTTATATACTCAGTGAAGGGGGTAATGTTTTCCTGGGACCCCTTCCACATGATAAAAATGTCGTCCAAAAATCTATAGTACTTTTCAATGTTTTCCCAATATATGGACTTAAAGACAAATTTCCCAATATAACATGATAGTATTGGCAAATATAGGGGCACAGGATGCTCCCATGGCTACCTCATCCCGTTGATGATAATACTCCCCTTCAAAGTAAATAAAATTGTTTTTTAAAACCAATTCAGTACTTTCTAACACTAGTCTGAAGTCATTTGCCTTAAGATCACCAAATTCAATCAACATTTCTTTCGAACCACCTCAGTCCTAACTCATGTGGAATAACAGAAAATAAATCTTTCACATCTGTTGTTATATATAAGAATTCTGTATTGAATTCTAATCCCCCTATTTTCTGTAAAAAAATCCCATGAATCTATTAGAATATGTGGGTATTGTGTGAGGAAAGTTTTTAATGTCTGGTCAACATACATCACTAATGGTTCAGTTTTAGATCCAGCCAAACTCACTAGCGGTTTCATTAGGGGTTTGTGCCTGTCCTTGTGAATCTTTGGGATACCAAATATCCCCAGAATGTATGGTTTCTGAACCCGCAAAAATTCAAATAATTGCTTACTTATGCTCCCTTGTAAAATATTGTCTTCCAGCACCATAGCTATCTTTATATAAGCTGTATTCACTTCATTCCATGATACTTGTGTATATCTCCCATCTGTATTTAGTATATCCATCATCTTCCCTGAATACATCCAATTTTCCATAAGGACTGTCCTGTCCCCCTTATCCGGCTTCACCACCCTTATAGATTTACTTCCTGTCAATTCACCAAGCACTAGCTTTTCCTCTTTGGTTATATTATGTGTATACCCCTTCCATTTTTTCAATGTATCAATCCCTATAACTGCCACATAAGTCCTTCTTTAGTCTGCTGACTGCAGTCGTTTTGACTGCTCATAATGGGCAATTTCACAAACATTCTCCTGTTGTAACTCTTCTAGGAAAAGTATCTTAGATGCAGCTCTCCATGATAACACAGCATCCCCATGGAATTCTCCATTTATATCAATTCAACCAGCTGGGCATTTTCCAGTTCCCCAGAATCTCTATCACCTGGATTGTTCCCTTATCTTCTGGTCATGCAAGAAAGCTCAACTTCCCTTGTGTGTGATTCCAATAGCACACTATCCTCTAACTTGTCATTAGCCACCACCATTCATCCAGTTGCTTTCATCCACAATAGCCATATCCAGCAACTCCCTGCCACTAAGTGTTACTGAAGCTATCATCTCTGAAATTTTTACTCCTTCCTAACAACCTCTGTGCCAGAACCAGAAAATGTGTTTGCCAGTAGGGGAAGTACCCTGGTGCTTTGACCAAATTTCTCTAGGTCCGTATGAATACCACCTTGAGAATGACATGAAAAGAAGTCAATGGCCAGCAGAATTAATAGAGTCAACAAAATAAAGTCAACAATATATAATTAAAATAAATAAAATAAAATTCAGACATCTTGACTTTGTATGAACTTAAGTGTATAAATATATTGCCAAATACAGAATTGTGGTTTGGAATGGAGTTTTACATACACTACAAATTACAGAGCTACTAACTGGGATGGAATATTACATATATTACATGGCGCAAAGTCACTGCCTGGGATGTAGCATTTAATACACTACAAAGTACTGTCATTGCCTGTGGTGGAGTATTATATATACTACAAAGTGCAAAGTCAGTGTTTTGGTGGAGCATTACATACACTATATGGTGCAGAGTCACTGTCTATGATGGAGTATCACCTATACCTATTTGTGTAAAATCCCATGATGCAGTATCACTGCTTGGGGAGGATTGCATATCATATACTAAAAGGTTCAGAAACTTTAACTGGGGGTTATTACATATGCTACATGTTGCCGGGTTGCTTTCTGGTGTGTAGTATTACATATACTTCAAAGTGCAGAGTCACTGTCTGGGATAGAGTATTACATATATTACATGGTGCAGCCTCACTGCCTGTATTGGAGTATTACATAGTACAGAGTTACTGCACAATTTAGGGTATAGAATTACATGTATCACATGGATCCGAGTCACTTTTCGAGGTGAAGTATTACATATACTACACGGTGCAGCATCACCGTATAAGGTGGAATATTACATGTAGTACACAGTGCAGAGTCACTTTCTGAGGTGGAATATTCCATATGCTACAAAATGCAAAGCCACTCTTTGAAGAAGGATATCATATACAGTATACTGTTTGGTGCAGAGTCACTGTCTAAGGAGGTGTATTAAATGCAGTGTGTAATGCATCCACTGTCTGGGATAAAGAGTTACATATACTACATGGTGCAGAGTCATTGTCTCAGATGGAGTATTACATGTACTACATGCTGCAGAGTCACTTTCTGAGGTGGAGTATTCCATATGCTACAAAGTGCTAAGCCACTGTCTCAGGTAGGATATTACATATACTGTTTGGTGCAGAGTCACTGTCTGAGGAATCATATTAAATATATTATATAATGCATGCACTGTATGGGATGAAGTATTGCATATACTACATGGTGCAGAGTCATTGTCTCAGATGGAGTATTATATACTACAAAGTGCACAGTTACCATCTGAGATGGAGTATTACATGTAATACAAAGTGCAGAATCACCATTTGAGATGGAATATTGCACACTGCACAGTGACTCCATATCATGTAGTATTATACATACCATATGGGACAAAGTCACTGTCCAGAGTGGAGTATGACAATGGCAGGGTTGTAATCAAATAAGTGGCAGTCTAAGATAAGTGTGTTACACATTTTAGGGACAAATACTTTATATGCAAACATTTACATCCAGTTTCATGAATGCATATGAAATGACTGCAGCAGGTGTTGTTATATTGGGGTGAAGCTCACATAATATGCATTTTAATAACATCACAAATACAACAACAATCATATGTTGAATACAGATGCAAATGTGCTTTTATTAAGTCAAAATCATGATAACCTTTAGTAGATAAATTATTTTATCTACTTACATTGTACATATGACTTTCTTATTCATAAGACTTACCCAAAATTTTATTGCGCATAAAGATACATATGTCAATATTATCCAGACAGTACAGCAGAGAGAGCTGCAAGTAAAATATATTACAGCACATCAAGCGGTTATAAGCAGGAAATACAATGCTTTTGTACATGCATCATTATCAGTATTGTGTACATGTCTTCAATGCTTTTGTACATGCATCATTATCAGTATTGTGTACATGTCTTCAATGCTTTTGTACATGCATCATTATCAGTATTGTGTACATGTCTTCAATGCTTTTGTACATGCATCATTATCAGTATTGTGTACATGTCTTCAGTGCTTTTGTACATGCATCATTATCAGTATTGTGTACATGTCTTCAATGCTTTTGTACATGCATCATTATCAGTATTGTGTACATGTCTTCAATGCTTTTGTACATGCATCATTATCAGTATTGTGTACATGTCTTCAATGCTTTTGTACATGCATCATTATCAGTATTGTGTACATGTCTTCAATGCTTTTGTACATGCATCATTATCAGTATTGTGTACATGTCTTCAATGCTTTTGTACATGCATCATTATCAGTATTGTGTACATGTCTTCAATGCTTTTGTACATGCATCATTATCAGTATTGTGTACATGTCTTCAATGCTTTTGTACATGCATCATTATCAGTATTGTGTACATGTCTTCATGGCTTGTAAAACATATGCTTTCACATACCTTGCATTAACAATAATTTATGGTGTAGAGGTGGGCTCTGATGGGATTTACTCAAAAATAAAAACGCCTGATCTTGTAGACAAAGCCTGAGTGACAAACTCCTCAATATAACCTATGACTGACCAACACATTACTAATTAAGCAATGACATAAAGACGTCCTGCAGTTCTTTATTTCCTCACACTTCACACTTAGCACCTCAGCTAATGCCTTCTCAGAGTTAAAAAATACACTATAACACACACATCCATTAAATAATGAAATCATACAACACATGGCACTTAACTAACCAATCAACTTAAAACTCATTAAAGCACTATTCCTTATTCAACCCATTACATTTCATAATATTACATTTTAAAATAAACAAGGTTTACTTATATAGCAGTTGTTGCTTATCTTCATATGCCTTCCTCCCAGAAAATAAACTTACTCTGAAAAAGTATCTTTTAATTCATTTATGTCACCATTCTGTATTTCCCATAAACATTTTGCTACTGGATTTTCTATTATTTTATTGCAGACATCTGTAAGGCACTAGTATTAACCTCACTTTAAACTTTCTTTCAATCTCACTTTTATATACTAGGTCACGGGTGATTGTAGCATAAATCACCCTCTCTGAACTATATGTGCAGTAATCTGTAACATCTACATTTTTACCATAAATATAATCAAATCTTCGCATGACTAAGGGACATATAGAACAACATACACATCTAAATGCCTTAATATTGATACTCAACTGAGCAGGAAGCTTTCTAATTGTCTTTTGTAATTATTTATAATGAAATACACTTGCAAGTCTTTTCCTCTCATACTGGGAGTGAGGAAAATGCCATTAAAGTCCATTTCACCTGGATTATTCTGCATATGCATTATATCTAATAATGGTGCAAAATTAAATTTGGATATAGTTTTACCAGTAACAAGTTTATGTACTACTGCATGCTGATAAGTCCATTAACAAATTATAGGCATTGCTATGTAGGCTACCAGTTAGTTGCATGCATGTGTGGCTGTTTTTCAAAAGATACTTGCTGAAGTTTTCGCATCTACGCTAACAGTTTTGCATTATCACTGATGCAGGCTCAGAACTCATAACCTTACACTTCTGACATTGCATGAATGGTGCTGTACTGTGTGGCTTTGGACTTGAAAGTACTTAGCTTGGTGGTGAAAGCACAGAACAGTATTTTATATTGCTTTTCACAGTAAGAAATTCTTGGCATTCAGTTCATAGTTTCCATTTAGTACTGCTGTATGTGTAAAATGGTGCTATGTTGACATGTTTATATTTTCTTGGTATGCATGGGTAGTGAAATGTATCCACATTTAAGCTGTTCATTAGCAGTTTAAAAGTTGTGGTTTAGCTTGATTAACAAGCTCCATTCTACAATGTTTACTTAACAAGTTTTCAGCAACGAAGACAAACAAATTAGCTGTGCAAATTATCAAAGCAAAAGTGCCTGGACGTGGGTATGTGTGTACACATGCAGGCATGTGTGTGTCTATCTATGTGCACTTGTACTTTAATCAATGTGCATGTGTGTGGAGGGGTATGTGTGTACACGTGCATGCATGTGTGTATTTGCATGTCTGTCTTATCTTTGAGCATTTGTGCTTTAGTCAGTGTGTGTGTGTGTGTGTGTGTGTGTGTGTGTGTGTGTGTGTGTGTGTGTGTGTGTGAGAGAGAGAGCGAGTATGTTTTTTCTTTTTGGCAGAATCTTGACAATAATAGATTTCCTGTATACTTGCACTTTGTTCAGGATATTAATATGATTAGCATTAGTTTTTATCCTTTGTTATAAGTGAAACCCTTCACCATATGCTCTGCGATTAACCATTATATTTTTAGCTGTATTGTGGCTATGTAATGGAATCAGGTCAGTGCACATAACACCTTACTAAATTCAGAAGGCTCTTCTTTATTTCCTCTCCTGTTTCTGCGGTTATTGTTTCAGGCCATGTAAGGGAAGGTTTGTTTTGCAGCTATAAACAGCTCTCACTGTCTCAGTCTGGACTCTGTTCCTCTCCGTCACTCTGTCACTGTTGCAGTAGGTGTCTGCCATCAAAACCCCATTATTTGAAGCCTTTAAGTAAACTGCTTAGATAGTGTCAGAAATGTCACAGCTAAAATCTGAAAATCAACATTCATTTGTACCCCACATAATGAAAGGCTTTTCATGATGCCTTCATTAATCAGTGACCTGCCCATTCTTGTTTGAAATAATTATAAAGTTAATCGCTGTGGTCATTTATTTCTCCATTCAGTTTCTTCTAAACCATATTCCATTCGTTAATTTATAAACTTTTCATAGACTGTGGACTGGACTGAGTGTTTGAATATGGACTTTTTCAAGAAACAGCATAGTACTAAAGGACAGGCAAATAAGAGTAAGCTGACAGAAACAAAAAAGATGCTTCATAAAGTGTTTAAAGAGATGTTTCTTCTTTATTTAGTTTAACTTTAAATTGGACATTTATCTGAGCAGACATTCATTCAAAGTCTAAGCAAATAGTTCATTCTTTCACTCAGAGCAGGTTAAAATAGATGTTTCACAGAGCTCTACCACCCCCCTGTTGTCCTACAATTTATTTAGGAATGCCTTCATCACCTTCTAGCCCACCTGCACTTATGCTTTGCTGATGATGTGGTGATACCGGCCTCCGATGCATTACCAGAAAACAACAGCACAACTCATAGTCGTCACATCAAAGTAATTTACATTTAATTCAGTTCCATCAGATGTAATATAACTAACATAAAAAAAAATGCAAAGGCATGATCTTCAGAACTGTCAAGAACTCCTGACAGGTCTCTGTAAGCTCACTTCTAGGTAGATTTACACTCAGTTTAATATTTTACATACCTTGCTTCCTAGCTTGATCACCAGCTAATCATTCAATCCCAAGCTAACACCACGGCTATTACAGTTAGAGCTATACTGGTAAAAGGTCAAAAATCTGCAAATCTGCTAATTCACAAAGCCAGAGAAGTATAAGTCTGTGTCTGAGACTACAGCTTTCCACGAGTCACTTCTGGCTCTTATACTAATAGGCTTCAAGTCCTTTTGAGTAAGGTTAAGGGTTTACAGTGCAATCTTCTCACTTAGAACACAATTAAATTACTCATGCTAAACATGTCTAATCCATGTCAGATACAGCTAAGAGTGCCCAAAGATACCTTCTTTACAAAGTTATTTTCTTCTTTTTTTTACATAAAACACTGTGCCTTCTTGAACTCATTTCTAGAAAACTAAACTTTATTTTTCACCGTACATTCATCCAATCCTTTCACCTTGCCATTTCCTAACTATACACTACAATACTTCAACAATTCCTTCTTTCATGGGGGTGTAGATAAGAACAAAGCAGATACCCTTAGGGTGTTTATGACCATGGTTAGAGAATAACTGACCTTTGGGAACCAACTTTTTAGAGAAAAGAAAGGTGTAGTTATAGGGGTGATATGTGCCCTAGTATTTGCTAATGCTGTACTTTCTTATTGGGAGTTGATCCAAGTGGTCAACTCTTGCTTTTGGGATTCCTGGGTCCTATACGGACACTTTTTAGATGACATTATTTTCTTTTGGAAGGACAGTGAGGAGAAGTTAGAGGAATTTTACAAGTATATACCCTCAACCACTGAGTTTTTAAAATTTGCTATGGATATCCAGGGTAGTTCAGCCAACTTCTTGGATCTTACTATCCATATCAATAAGAAGGATAGGTGTTTTGAGTCAGACATTTATCGTAAACCCATGTACTCAGACTCATTTTTGCATTTTGAGAGTATGCACCCTGTGTACCTAAAGAAAGCCCTTGTTCAAGGGCAGTGTGTGAGATTAGCCAGAATGGTGACTCACGACTTAGAATTCGAGAATGAGGTTGACAAGTTGTTTAATATGTTTAGGGTTAGGGGATACCCGGGTGATTTCCTTTTGAATATTTTTAATGAGGTGAAGGAAAAAGGAGAGTGAGGTATTTTGTCCCATTGCTTGGAAGGAGCAACACGATGTTAAACAATCAAAGAGCAGAACAAACTCCCGCACAGGTATTTAATAAGGCCCCAGTTGTTACATTTAATGCTAACTTCTATGAACTTAGGGTCATAGTGGAAACTCATTGAAAAATTTTTGGTCTGGACCAAGAATATTTGGACATAGTAAGACCGAAACCAGTGATAGTATACAGAAAGGATGTTTGCGTTAAGTCACTATTGGAGAGTATTGTTAAAGAAGATAGTGTGGGGAAGATGGTCAAATGCGGTCATTGCATGCAATGCCCATTTATCCTTGAAACTTCTAGTTTGCTGGTTGAGGGACTGGGGGTAGTGAAATTGCAGCATAAATTTTATTGTGGAAGCAAAGGGGTGGTTTATTTGGCCCAGAGTGGGAACTGTCAGGACTTCTATATAGGGAAGACTAAGATAAGCCTTAGGAAACAGATTTACCAGCATTAATTATGATATTAGCAAAAAAGATCTTAGGAATGCTATGTATAAACATTTGATGGAGAACCCTGGTCATGGGTTTAGGTTCATTGTCATTGGCCAGGTAAACTTAGGGCAAAAGGGTAGACCCGTTGATGATTATCTGGAATTCCTGGAGCTTAAATGGCAACTAAGGGCGAATGCCACCCAGTACCTAGGACTGAATGAGGCAATCTCCTTGTCAAGCATCCTTAAATTAAGGGTGGTTGAATTCATTTAGGGGAGTTTATTGAGTTTAGGTTGAATACACTGAGTTTTATGAATTGAGGAAGTGCTTAGATAAGTGAGTTTTATTATTATTATTATTATTATTATTATTCATAGCACATTTGTGTATTAGTTTTTGTTTATTAATATTTTCATCTGGTATTACACAACACTTTGTGATAAGTTTTTGTGTATTTGTATTTTTTAGGAATCTTTATGTGTGTATATATCTGTGTTTCCTTATTTGTGGTCATTTTTCAATTTTTTGACTGACCAATTGGTTAATTAATTAATTTATTGGCATGAGTATTTAAGAGTTGACAGGAAGTGTTTGTTTTATTCTGAAGAAGTCCAGTTATTGTTGGACAAATGTGCTCAATAAATTGTACTTGTCAACTCAGAAGTCTTCATCTTTATTTTTTTTCTTGGTTGGAGTTTCAAAGTATAAGACCACATATTACAGGAACTAGGACTCCTAGGATGATCAAGACCAAAAGGGACAAGGAGGCATGATACGGGTGAACAAGATCATGTCTGGAGAAATATAGAGGGATCAAAGAAAAAGTAAGATTAGGGGGCCTAGACTGATGATTAGTCACAGGATATTAGAAAACACATTTTAAGGAGGGGACAACAGATAGATGGAATGAAATACCAGAAGACGAAATGGAGATAGAGGCATTTAAGAGGTCATGGGACAAGTAAAGGAAGGAGAGAAAAAAGAACAGGACAGAAAGGAAGTACAATGTCAAATTCATTACAAAAGCATATAAGGTACAATAAATGTCTCCTTTTGCCGGCAGGTAAATGAGCTATACATTTCTCAGATTATTTGTTTAACCATTCAGTATTTGCCAGTCATTATTTGTAATCAACAGCATCTTCTTGTATTTTGTCTCTTGAATCATAGGTTTCAGAGATGCCAGTACTTGGATCCCTCCTCTTTTCCATCTTTGCCAATAACTTGTGCTTAGAAACAAATGTATTGCAGATGTGTATTATGCTGATGACTGCATTATATAAGATTAGTTGAGCAAAACTTGAATAAATGAAATAGTTTTTCAGTATGACGCTGATAATGCTTGAATTCAGATTATTTAGATGTTGCTACATTTTTATTTAAAAAACAAGTTTAGTGGCATTGCCCAAAGGTTAATACTACTTAATTCATATTAGAATAACACATTTCCCTGTAGCTTCTGCTTGAAAATGTCCCCACATTTAATTGCTTGGAATCTGGCTGGATTATTCTTTCTGTCTCTCTTTTCTCTCTGTCACTCTGTTTTCTTCTGTCAGAGGAATAGGATCATAGGAGGTTGCGAAGTTATGGATCTGGAGGTCATTTCAAGCCTAGCCGTTTTGTCCCAATGTAATACCATGGAAATGCTAATCAGTACCCAAGATTGCATTTAATAATGACTGCCCATGTCCAGGAGGATTGTGGGCACTGTCCCAGGTAAGAATTTATGGAGTCCCATCGACTCATTCAGGTTCCTTTTGAACAGTGTCATAGAGGTACTCTGCTTCACATGAATTGGAAACCAATTTCAAAGATGTGGCAGGCACTAGGAGACAAATTTGTCCTTCCAGTGCATCCTATTCAAGATGGAGGCCATATTTAGGTCCCTGGAATGGGTATCTCTAGTCCGGTTTGATTTATGGATGTGAAGCAAATTCATTAGGTTTGGGTCGGAGACTGTTCTGTAACCTAGGCATAACTCTCCCCTAAGAAGTCTATATGATACTGAGAATAGTGACAGGGACTTTATTTGACCTGTGTAAGGCATATGCTGGAGTCCCTTGATCTTCTTAGTTAGAAACCTCTGCAGTCTATCCAATTGCTGCAGGTACTTTGCACGGTACATGCCGAAAGGAGCATTATACTTAATTATGGGCCTGATTATTAACAAGTATAGAGGGGTTATAACCTCCTTTGCTCTAGATGCAATGCCTTTGCTAATAAAGGGTGCTACATAGAAAGCCTTCCTTTCTACAGTAGATATGTGGTGGTCAAAGCTAAGGTCACAGTCTACTTATGATCATAGATATCTTACCATTTCGTAGGTACATAAGGTATTGTTAATTTAATAGTGTGAAGGGGCATTGTTTTTACCAAAGGGAATGATAATGCATTTTTTTGTATTCAGTTTGAGACCATGACTAAGTCACCAGTCATTGATCTGCGTAAGACCCTCCTGAAGTATACTGACATCATCTGAGGATTCA